>NC_056733.1:482049623-482127123 GCF_019279795.1 Protopterus annectens | reverse complement strand
AAACACCTCCATGCTTCTACAGGTATGTCATCTGGACCAACAGCCTTTCAGTTCTTCATCCTCTTCATAGCTATTCTTACTTCCTCCTTGCTAATCCACTGCAATTCATGATTCGCTATCCGCACATCATCCAACCTTCTCTCCCTCTCATTCTCTTCATTCATCAACCCTTCAAAGTACTCTTTCCATCTGCTCAACACACTCTCCTCGCTTGTGAGTATGTTTCCCTCATTATCCTTTATCACCCTTACCTGCTGCACATCTTTACTAGCTCAGTCCCTCTATCTAGCCAATCAGTACTGGTCCTTTTCTCCCTCCTTAGTGTCCAACCTTTCATACAACTCTTCATATGCCTTATCCTTAGCCTTCGCCACCTCTCTCTTTGCCATGCACCTCATCTCCTTATACTCCTGTCTAATTTCTTCATCTCTCTGACAATCCCACTTCTTCTTTGCCAACCTCTTTGTCTGTATACTCTCCTGTACTTCTTCATTCCACCACCATGTCTTCTTGTCTTTCCTCTGTCCAGATGTGATACCAAGCAGCTTGCTAGCCATCTCCATTACTAGCTCTGCTGTAGTTACCCAGCTATTTGGTAACTCTTCACTGCCACCCAGTGCCTGTCTTAACTCATCCCTGAACTCCACCTCACAATTACCCTTTTTCAATTTCCACCATTTGATCCTTGGTGCTGCCCTCTTACTCCTCCTCCTCTTCTTGATCACCAATGTCATCCTACCAACCACCATCCTATGCTGCCTAACTACATTTTCTCTGGTCACCACTTTACAGTCTCCAATCTCCTTTAAACTGGCCCTCCTACATAAGATATAATCCACCTGTGTGCATCTTCCTCCACTCTTGTATGTCACCCTATGCTCCTCCCTCTTGTTAAAATACGTATTCACCACAGCCATGTCCACCCTTTTCACAAAATTCACTACCATCTGACCTTCTGCATTCCTTTGTTTAACACCATACCTACCCATACCTACTCTTCACCAACATGCCCATTGAAATCTGCTCCAATCACCACTATCTCACCCTTGGGTACAGTCATCACCACATCATCCAATTCACTCCAAAATTGTTCTTTCTCATCCATTGCACACCCAACTTGTGGAGCATAACAACATTCATCATTACACCATCAATTTCCAGCTTCATAAACATCACTCTATCCGACACTCTTACCACCTCCAAAATGCTCTTAGCATAGTGTTCCTTCAGAATAACTCCTACGCCATTTCTCCTCCCATCCACACCATGATAAAACAATTTGAACCCACCTCCGATACACCTAGCCTTACTCCCCTTCCATCTGGTCTCTTGCACACACAATATCCCAACCTTCCTTCTGTCCATCATATCAGCTAGCTCTCTCCCTATACCAGTCATACTGCCAACATTCAAAGTTCTAACCCTCACTACCACAGTCCTAGCCTTTCTCCTCTCTTCCTGCCTTCGGCCATGCCTTCTGCCTCTTCTCCTCCTTCGGCTAACAGTAGCCCAATTTCTGCCAACACACTGTTGGCTAACAGTACTGGTGGCGGTCGTTGTTAACCCGGGCCTCGATCGATCCGGTATGGAAATATTTACTGGTGTTTGCATAAAATGATTTGGTGAAGTTTTACGCCGGATGCCCTTCCTGACGCAACCCTCCCCATTTATCTGGGCTTGGGACCAGCACAAAGAAATGCACTGGCTTGTGCATCCCCAGTGGCTGGGTTATATATGTGTGTATATATATATATATATATATATATATATATATATATATATATATATATATATATATACACACATACATATGAACATATTTATCTCTATACAATTTATGTTATGTGATGATTTGTGAGTCATATATATATGTGTATATATATATATATATATATATATATATATATATATATATATATATACACACACACACACACACACACACACACACACACACATAGCTGTCTATCTGTCTACATTTACCGCTATATATCTGTCCATATGGCCATGCATGTTTGGCTCATATTTTTGGTCTGTACCACATTCTCTTGGCAATTGACATGGATGAGTGTAGCACTGAAGTCAGTAACTAGTGCCGACACTATTGTGTTTCAGACTTCATGTCCTTCTACATATGTGTTCTAATACATATAACTGTGTAACTAGCAACATTTTAAGTGTATCACTGAAGTATTTGACATATATCCCTATGTGTACCCACATGTTTGCGCACTCTGTTCAGACTTCTTGCATTAACAGGTTGTGTGGTATGATATTACTACATTTCCTGTATTTTTGACTGATTGTGCTGGATGATATTTTTGTGAAAACAGCAGGGTTATGTATATCTGCCATGGTTTAGTGGTAAATCACTTTGTATATGGTGTGCAGGGTCCTGGGATCGAGACTTGCAGAGTTTCTTTTTTTTGTTGCTGGGCAGAACTTCTGGTTACAGTGCCTTACACTCAGTTAGCTGCTATATTGCTTAACCTGTGTAGGCATTGCTTACCCCCACTCAAACCCACTTAAACCCGTTTACTGCAGCTTAAAAGTGCTTACTCCCACTTACCCCTGTGCTAATTTCTTTAAAAGAAAAGAAAAAAGGGTTGATAGGAAAGTGGTGAAAAATGGGCACAAAGAGGGTAAGACAGTAGGGGAAATAGCTAGGCATGTGCAGGAAGGGTGTAGGAAAGGTCGATAACTGCCCATTTCTTCTACAGCAACAGCTGTGCATATACACTGAATTTGGATGTAGATTTGGACCCTCAACCCCCTGGGAGAGGGGTGAGGACAACATAAATTCGTTGTGATGCCAGTTAGACCAATTACATGTGTCCAGTGGACACATGTGCAAAATGGACAGCTATGTATGGAGTGAGATTTTTTTTATGGGAACAGATTGCCCTTTTTTTTCAGGTGAGCGTGGGATATTGGGGAGGGGTAGAAGGTATATTTGGGGAGGTAGGTTGGGTAGGTTAACAGACAAGACACACAAGACACATACAGGGGTGGTATATGACACATTTGGGGGTAAACACCTTGATGGGGAGGGGTGTTGGGATATCAGAAGCCCAAGCCCCCTAGTGATAACAGTGGGACTGAGGTCCCCACTCATGGGCAGTCACCACTGCACCTTCACAGCCTCAAAAGTGGCTGTGCTGGGGGCTGAGCCGCAGAGCCAGCCTGACTCTCTAATTGCGACACTGGGCCCTCAAGCTGGCATAGACGTTCTACGCACCATGATCCCGACCTGGTGACGGGTGACAGGTGCCTGTCTACGCCCACTCCCAGGGAGGGCAAGCCCCATCCCCTGAGGCAGTTCCACCAAAAGGTGGTACAGGACCAATGCACAGGGAGGTGTGGGTTTGGGCCCCAAACATGCTGGTGCCCAGTGCCTCGGCCAGCTGAAGTGGGATAGGTGGGTCCGCTGGGACCGGCCTTCCCAAGCATGCTATAGTGTGCAGATTTCAACATCATATATGGTTTAGTAATAGTCAGTACATTCCAGGGTTAGGTAATACAGAATGCATAGATATTCCCATTAACCCAGACACCAGATACGGAACAGTTGCATAGCAAGCAGAACACATATATGGGACCACAGTGGTAATAAGAACAGCATACAGGTACGTTGATGGCACCATGCCAACAATGTTGGAATAATTCAATATGGCACATGCATGGAAACCATTAGAATATTCATCAAACTATTGGCCTTTATCAGAGTTAGTACATACCAGTTTGGGTGGGTATGTTGATTATTGTTGGAGATAAGGTGGGGGAAGAGAAAGATGTCAATTAACAAGTAGTATATTCCTGTACTCAACATTACTTTCCTTGTCAGTGCTGTTATCTGTACTTTACAAGTTTTACTACACTATCCTGTAGACTTATACTGGACACTGATATGGCTGTCAACATCATTACACATGTACCGGTTTTACCTGCAGTATACACCTCTTACCTGGTATACCTGTGAAGGGAATGTTTGTTAACACTGACTAACTGTACACATACTCCCGGATTCTGGGTTGATGTTTTGCACTATGCTATCCAACTCTTTCTGCACAGACTCTGGCCATGTGTTGACCACATGCTGGTGTGCCTGGACATATCTAGTATATTGCCCTCTTCTACCTTTAGTGACCAGACACACACATATACATGCTTTCTTACACAGTTATATTACGTAGCACAGTGTGGGTGACAGTGACCAGTAATACTTTCTTATTCAGAGAAACTGCAACACTCACAATCCCCTACAACACCAGGGTGGACAGTACCTGTACAAGTTATATTGGTGTGTATTTATCAGCACATTGTTCGTATCCAACGTACCTGTGGGAGCAATGTTTGTTATGACTACCTGACTGTTGCCACACAAAGGTCCGGATTACACATTAGTATTCTGTACGTACGACTCACTCTGTTACTGTACACACTCTGACCACAGCTTAACAAGTTGGGGTGTAAATGGGAAATACATGGCTTCTTAGTCACATAAGGTACTGGAGAGTTGCTAGTGTGCCAGATGTTTGTCATAGATGTGCGTCAATCAGTTGTATTTCCTGTTTGCTGCCTATATGTCTGGGATCATCACACTGATTTCCCAGGGGGACAGGTTGATAGGCAATAGATATGGGCCACTTTAATAGACATTCTGGACATATCTGTACAGTTGTGGGGTATGATTCTGTATGCAGACTACTACCACTGGCAGGATTCGAACCGTGGCTGTGTGTGCTAAAAGAACAACACTTCACACCTCATTTACATGTGCTATTCAATTTTTGTTGTCTGCATTTTTCCTGTTTACTGTCTATGTGTCTCTCAGTTGTACTAAATGGCCTCTGGGGATTACACCTGTCATATACAGGCATTCCTACACATTCGATTTATGGTGCATGGTGTGGGTAACAGTGCTTAATACAACAGTACTATTACATGATTGCAAATCTAAATTACCATATGATACCAGAATATAGATATATAGTCCAGCAGTTGGACCTGTTTTGTCAGGGTATTATACTTTTATTGCCATACTAACAATATCAGACTCTTTCTGCCATATTCTCTAGTGTATGTACTACTTGCCTTGAGCAATACAGGTTTTATACTAGCAATTACTTTATACTACTTTTATTTTTATTTCCTATGACAGTAAAAGCATGAGTATCACTGACCTGCCTCACAACGCAACTGTGCCAGGCAGCTGATGTAGGCCTCCTGGTTCGTGGCCCGCTCCATTGCAGCTGTGGGGGACATAAGAGGAATATTTAGTCATACCTATCCATAATATATCTGAGATGGCAATTATTAAACAGGTCATGGACTGATACTTACACATGGCTGGGAATCCCCTGCTGCTCTAGCCTCTTGGAGCCACTCCTCCAAGAAGTCCCCCTTCCGACTCTTCTGGTCGGCATAGTGGCGCCTGACCTACTCACCAGTTCGGGGTATACCAGTGACACTGGCAAGGTTGTGGGTGAGATGGTCCCAGGCCTCCGCCTTATATTGGGAGCCCTGGTACTGGCCCTGCAGCAGTCTCTGTGCATGGTCTTTAACTAGGAGTCCAGCCATGACCTTGGACTCCTGGATGCACAAGCCCTGCGCCCAGAAGCGCATTCCTTCTCCCCTTACTGCCATAGTGCCTGCAAGGGGAAGCTACAACCAGTTATGAGCTGTATTTCTGCCTCTTGGGTTTAAGTAGGGCCAATTTTCCACACTTTTCCATGATTGGCCGGTTTTGGAAAGGCTAAGCTATGGGCACACCTGCTTACCTAAGGTTGGCACTGCTTAAAGAGGTATACCACTGGGCAGATTGAATTGGCTTCCCTATACATTGCTTACACTTACTAAGTTGAGCTATGCTGTGGTTCGCATTGCTTAATAGTTAATTAGCACTATATTTGCCTTTTGGCAGTGATTTATTATTCATTACAGGTTATATATGTGTCTGGTATCCGTGATTCATGTGTACATACATTGTATGGGGACCTGGGGACTTCCACACTTTATTACAATACCACCTCAAATCTATGCTTACTGCAGTACTCCAGTTCACATGTTTATGTTCTGTGGCAGGTTATACAACATCACACTGTACATAGATTCAGTTCACATGTTTGATTTGATTTTCCTGTGGTGAGGATTAGTTTGCTGATACCTCAGTTATATGTATTGTTATGATGGCTTAGTGGTTAACTACTGTGGTGTACAGGGCCCTGCGTTCGAGCCTTGCAGAAGCTGCTTATTTTGTTGCTGGGCAGAACATGGGCCATTGGGTACAGAGTGATTAAGGCACTTTAAAGCAGTTGTAAGCGGGTGTGTGCAGGTTTGTGAGGAGCTAAGCAATGCTAACCTCCTGTTACAGTTACTTACATTCAGTTACCTTCTACTTTGCTTAATCTGTGTAGACAATGCTTACCCCTGAGCAAACACACTTAAACACACTTACTAGTGCTTATATATGCTTACTACTGCTTATTTGTGCTTAAACCTGTTTACTAGTGCCTTATTCATTAAGACACTGACACTTCACATGTGCATTTAATGCAGTACTCCAGTTCACATTTAAATGTTATTTAGTAGGTTATACAGCAAAAAATGTAAAAACAAATGTTCATATACAGATTTCACATGGAAAATTGCATGTGCTGCAGTGGGACTCAAACTGGGAATGCCTGCTCGTTAGGCGGATGCTCTGACCACTACACTATTGCTGTGCTGCTTCATTTGCATATATCTTCCTTGTTATCCTCTTCAGCCTTTTAAGCTGCTTTAAATGTAGCTAAGCGATGGGCACACCCGTGCACCTATGGTTAGCTATACTCAGAGCTTTTTAAAAAAATAAAGGGGTTTCTTCTTTTTATTTTATGTCCTGTTGCTGTTGTACACATGGGGGACTGCTGGTGGGGATATGCGGACACCTATGAGCGGTCTTGCTCATTTATTTACACTTTCTGCTGTTCTACTTTGCAGGGGCATGTTTATTCTGAGAGCTCTGCTCTCAGACACGCCCCTGCATTCGTCCACGGTCCATGTAGGACTGGGAGTTCAGGCAGCGTGCCTTCATTAATATGCAAGGTGTGCTGCCGTCCTCCTCCTAAACTGATGCTTCCATGCAGGACTAGACTAGTCCTGCATGGAAGATTAGTAAATCCGGGGGATTGTCTTTAGTTTACCTTTCAACCTCTTAGTGCAAGAAATCTGGAAAAAGCCTGACATAATGGGGGGGGGGGGACACAGACCCAAAAATAGTGATGCATTTTAAATATTGCTCTTACAAACTTAGAAAGTACCTAGAATAATAGGTTTTATATTTGCATGCACAAAAATAGTACACACACACACACACACACACACATATATATATATATATATATATATATATATATAAGCTAAAGAACTGCTGCAGTCACCAGGCTAAGAATTAACATCCACTTTAATAAAAAACGAGCAAAATAAAATCAAGTATAAAATGATAAGCACTTTCGGGTAGCAGATAACAATTCTTCATATCCAATTAAATAATCATAACTAAGCATTTAAAATCACAAGCCAGGATGATGGATAACCAAAGCAACCAATGAGCATCCTTCTATTAATACTCAGTTACGATTATTTAAGCCTGGTGACCGCAGCAGTTCTTTGGCTTTTATTTTTATTATGCATTTTACTGTGCAGATCTTTAACTGTTGGCCCTGGATTAATTGGTTCAAAGTTATATTTACACACACACACACACATATATATATATATATATATATATATATATATATATATATATTAAATAGATAAAAGATCAAAATTTCGAACGCTCATATGAGTGTAAATTCAGCAACTCAAAATCACTATTGTGGGGTCTGCGCTCCACCCCACACCTCCCACTGGATATATATTCCAACTCCAAGATCACACTACAGTGAGGAAAGGGCAAATATTCCGATCTTCACTGTACTGTAATCCAAAAAAAAAAAATATTGAGTTGCTGAATTTCCGCTCATATGAGCATTTGACATTTAGATATTTTGTCGATATAAAGTAGACCCTATATATATATATATATATATATATATATATATATATATATATATATATATGTGTATATATATATATATATATATATATATATATATATATATATATATATATATATATATATATATATATAATGCATAATGCTAACAAGCCTAGCAGTACAGATATTTTTATATTTAGCTAAAAATACTGAAATATTTTGTAAGCAAGATAATATTTTCATACTGTATAGTTGTAAACAGATTACATTTTGCCTTATCTCATATATAAATATGTGGCCATTGGCAAGGTACCCCGATGCAAATATGAGAAATAAATATTTTTTTTTCGGCGATCGCCCATGTTTAAACGCAGCGCAGCCCCGCGCAAACAGACTGCGCTATATAAAACATAAAAATGAAGGTTATAAACCCACAAATGTGGGTTTTATGCAATACATGGATTTACAATGCAGGGACCAGCAGACCAAAAACAACATGGCCACCGTTTAGTGGTTGCTAAGGGGGGAAGCTGAGTCTAAGACATGTAACTAAGCATTAGTAGGCAATCTGATGTAAATGAGGGTTAGGATACTGAATCCCACTGTCACATAGCAAATGAGCACATTCTGAGTAGTGTAAGAGATACATAAGGGGGAGGAATAGAGTAGGAGATAGGTGACATCACAGGGGGGAATGGTAGAAAGAAATGCAGTTCATTGGAGGTCAGTGTTACATGACAGATGTCAGACACAGATCATGAAAAGAGGAGTGCCACAAGATAAGCATGGGAAAGTCAAGAAATGGAAGGTGTACACTGTTACTTACACCAAAGTTTCTTGCTGGGCGTGCATGCGCATGTGTGCGCGCCATGAGGCGTGGGTAGGACAGTGTGTGTGCGTGTAAGACAGACTGAGCATGTGGGAGCGTGTTGGTAGACTTGCAAGACTGTTTGCGCTGGTGTGCGCGCGTTTTAACCTGAATAAGCAGATTCAGAACCGTGTAAGCATGTGTGCACGCGTGTAAGCCACTGTGAGCGTGTTTTTGCTGGTATGCACGTTGCTCCCCCCTGAGGAAACAGAAAGGAAAAAGGAAGCAACAGAATTAGTAGGAAGCTAGCAGGGAATACTGCTGGAGCTAGCAGGTGAAAACAATTAGAAGCAGGCAATTACACAGGCAGAATAGTAGCTCAGCCAAGCACTTAAAACTCTGCAAACAGCAGTGCAGGATGTATCTCTCAAGAGACACTGCAAGACAGGTGTAAGCTATTAGAAGTGAAAACTGAAAAAGCTGAACTCAGAGCAGAAATGCTAGGGGCTGCCATAGCTGTCATAAGGAGACATAGGCGACTTGCTGAGGGTGGTGACAATGCAGATGGTGCCAGACAACCCACAGTGAGGAGACGGAGAAGAGTGTACAGGCCCAGGGTCACCTACCACGGGTTACATGAGCTGGAGATAGTAGAGTGCTATAGAGTGGACAGAGACCTCCTGCAGCAAATTGTCGAGCTGTGCAGGCTACGCCTCACACACAGAACCAACAGAGGGGACCCATCCCAGTGGAAACCAAGGTATGTGTTGGCATAAGAATACTAGCAACAGGTACCTTCCAGAGACCAACTGGTGATATGATGGGGATATCACAGGCATCACCCTCCAGGGTACTGCACCAGTTCCTGGATGCCATGTCAGCACATGTCGGTGATCATGTATATTTCCCCAATGCCCGTGAGGTATTGGCCAGCAATATGCATCTCTTCCAGCAAATAGCGGAATACCCTGAGGTAGTGGGTGCAATAGACTGCACGCACATAGACATCAAAGCACCAGCCGGTGAGCGGGGTAGGGCCTACATTAACCACAAGGGCTTCACCTCCATCAACTGCCAGGTCATGAGTGATGCCCAGGGCATAATAATGAATGTGTGTGCTGGCTGCCCTGGGAGCTACCATGATTCCCATATCTGGCATTTGACGCAGCTGTACCAGACATTTGCCAATGGGGACATCCCACACGGACACCTAGTGGGGGATGCAGGCTATGCACTGGAGCCGTGGCTGATGACACCCATCAGAAACGCACACACACCTGAACAGGTACGCCATAATGAGGCACACGCACAAACACGTAATGTAATAGAGCGTGTGTTTGGGCTGCTCAAGTCACGGTTCCGGTGTCTGGACACATCTGGTGGAGCCTTATAGTACTCACCAACTACATGTACCCAAATTGTCATGGTATGTGCTATGCTACATAATATGATCTTGCGAAAACAGCTGCAGCAGGACCAGCATAGGGCTGGGCCAAACAGCCCCCCACCATTGCCAAGACCATCACAGGCAGAGCGTGACTCGGAGGAGGAACAACCTGAGCCTGCCCCAGTAGGCAGAAGGAGGCATGCCCAGTATGCCCTGGCCTTGGCAAAGAGGCAACGCATAGCACATACACTGGCTCAGTAGGAACCCTGGGAATGATACCCCTCTCTGACTCACTCATATAATAACATGGATGCCTAAAATGACATAACCTGCTCTCAAACATGTACAGGGAGTGTAATATGTGCATCCGACAGAGGCAGCCCTGCAGCACCACCTGAGGCATGAATGCCATGTGTTAAGTAATGTAACACCATGTACTATATGCACACTTGAGGACCCTGACTAACATCCACCCTCACCAAGCATGAAGCCACAATATGACGATGGGATGATCAATTGCAATAATTGGCTGAAGTAATGCAGTTAGTCAAAGGGGAGCCAATGTGTGCCAGCCTGGGATGACATGCTGAGCATGACATGATGCTCCACCTGCTAGGGGTGGCATGCACCTATCAGTCCAGGCCTCTTGGATACTGGCAAAGGCTGTCAGTGCCCACAGCATGCCCTGAATAGGTAAGGCTCAAAACACAAACCCACCTCCATAGGTACCACAAGGGATAAGAACCTAGATGTAATGCTACCCAATGCCAGAAGTCTAAACAGCAAGATGCGTGCAGTGTAAACGCACCCAGTATGGAGAATGTTGATATCTGGCCTGTAACAGAAAACTGGGTCAAGGCTCACAACAGCACCCTAACACTACCAGGTTACACCTCATACTGTGCTGTACAGCCTCAAAACATGGAACAAGCTACAAAGGAGGGTGACTAGCAATAATTGTCAAGGATAACCACACCCTCATGTTGGTACCACAACAAGAAGCAGCATGGACTAGCCATGGTCAAGTAACAGTGGCTAAAACCGCTTCCCAGTATATAGCCTGCTACAGACTACCGTCATAACACCAGGAACTGCACCTGGCCTATGTTGGAATACATGAATATATCAAGCCCCCCAAACCACATTATATTGGTTGACTGAAAATACCCAGACATACACTGGGAGCATTATACTAGCACCAACACTGTAGGAGAAAAGTTCCTAGAATCCATAAACCAAAATGCCCAGGAACAATGTACCACTCCCACAAGAGGGGTAAGCATACTGGATGTGATAATCAGCAACATGGGTACTGGATGGCAAGATGAGAAGTGTATCCCTCACTGGTAAGA
Organism: Protopterus annectens; assembly: GCF_019279795.1. Taxonomy (NCBI): domain Eukaryota; kingdom Metazoa; phylum Chordata; order Ceratodontiformes; family Protopteridae; genus Protopterus; species Protopterus annectens. The sequence continues at coordinate 482,115,556 of NC_056733.1, read as the reverse complement.
CCAGACCATAGAGTAATCACACCAGATATACACATCCTGCGCACAATCCCTGGCCAGAAAACCAAAGTGAAAAACATGTGTAAAGCATAGGTTGCACCCCTCCAAACTGATGTGGAATCCATTAAAGGCCCTGTGCAGGTGCAAAATATGGGACACACCGCAGAACCTGTTATACAGGCATTCCATGAACACAGCCAGGAATGCTTGGATTATGCAATCACAAATAACAACAAGACACAATGCCATACACGCAGGCATCTGGCATGCTGGACTCCAGCCATTACCAAACCATGCAAGAGAATGAGGAAGCTACTACATGATAGCGCAAACATAAAAAGGGAAGTAATCACTGATCAGTAGTATGGCAATAAAACATGTCCACACATACAATCCACTAAGGCCAGCTACAACAAGTAGAATCTGTGAATCCTGAGGCAATGTTACATCTGCCCCAAGTACACAGACAACCCTCAACTCCCCCCAATAAATACAAATATATGTGAGAGATGCAACCATTTATCCAAACCGGAGGCTGAGCTCCCTCAACTCAGTACTGTCAAAACTTGTCAGGAGGAGAAGGTAACCACACACACCACAAACCCAGTCCCACATAGACCTATCACAACTGTAAACCAAACACATAAACACAGAAAAACATTCCCGGAGGCCCTAATTACAAACACACCACACCAACAGAGGCCTCCAAAGCAGACCCCCAAGCAACCACAACCTCCAAACATAGCACATGCAACACATAGTACACGAAGCTGGTGTGCCAAACAGTCACAGGCCAGAAGGAGAAACAACATGCCTGATACAGTTGTAATAGGTGACTCTATAGGCAGACACACTGCTGTCCCACTCACCAGACTCAACAAGGGAAAGGGTACAGTAAGCTGCCTGTAGGCTGCTACAATACGCCACATAACACAAGTACGCAGGTCACCCCAAAGCAAGTAGAAATATGAAGCAGTCATTGTCCATGCTGGTGTGAATGACCTGAGATGTACCTCCCTGGGCTACATGAAAAGAGACATGAATGAGATCTCTGAGTATGTACTCCGGGCCGGTATGACACTGGCCGTTTGCAGCATCCTACCCTCACCAAGAATGATGCCACAGTACAAACACAGAATGATCAGCTTTAACAGGTGGCACAATTACAGCTGTCAGTCCAAGAGGATCTAATGTCTGTCTGCTTGAGATGTCATGCATGACAAGCCATGCTGCTGTTCCAGGGATGGCTTGCACCTGTTACCCCGGGCATCTGGATATTGGATAAGGCTTTTGCCACCTCCACAGAGCCATAAGTAGGCAAGGCTGAAAAGACTAACCCACCACCCTAGAAAACATAAGTGGTAAGAAACATAAGGGCAATGCTGACCAATGCCAGATGTGTAAACCGCAATATGCATGCTCCTGAGGCCCTCCCCAGTATGGAGAACATTGATGTCTGTGCAGTGACAGAAACCTGCTGCAAGCCTACTGACAGCACACCAGCACTACCAGGTTATACCTCATATCATGCGTCATGGCCACAAAACCTGGACCAAAACATGACAGGAGGGGGAGTATCCATATGCAGCACAGATACCCATATGTCCAGGTAACTGACAATGCACAAAGCATCGGAGACCACCCATGTGCACCTAACTGTAGTCAAAACTGCTGTACAGTCTGTAGCATGCTACAGACCACACTCTCACATACAGGAACCCGACCCAGATGTCCTGAAGACACTGGACAATATGCATGTCCCACCAAATACCAAACAAGGTACTCACAAATTACCACATAGGTGGTAAACCATTATGTATGCAAGAAGTAATCAGGGACCTAGGGACACAAGTGGACAGTAACCTGTTATGTGACACTCACATTGCCAATGTGGCTAGGAAGACTGTCTATATTGGACACCGTATCATGAAAGGATTCACATCTACATCAACAGAGGTCATTGTGCCCCTGTACTGTTCTCTTATCAGACCCATAATCTAGTACAATGCCTCATTTGGGATGTACCTTACCTGACACCTGCAGTGGTTAGAAAGACCTCAAAGGTACCTCACCAAGAGGATAAAGGGTCTCAAATATATGTCATTTGCTGCCTGGCTGTAGACACCCCAGCTGAATGCAGTCACATACTGCCTACACAGAGGCATTGTATGTCTGTTGTACAAGGCCATGTCCAACACAGGAGTAATGGACATGCTCCACCCCAGAAAAATCAAAGCCATTGGAGCTGTGAGAGTGACAGATGTTAACCTCAACACATAACGAAATAGGATGTGCTGGAGGGACAGATACATAACCCAGAGGCCCCCCCACACCCTGGAACAGGATCCCACACCATGTTAGGCAGAGCCCCTCACTGACACTCCTCAACAGGAATATTGCCAAGTGGATGGATGATCGTAGATGTACACTGGGGGTCTTCACTGTGTCACGTCCAGACAGAGGCACAGTAAAGTAAATCATAAATGGCCATAATATTCAGATAGCAAGGGGCGGCCAAAGACACACACACTCTGGCTAGGCTTACAAATGCCCTAGGGTGGATAGCCTAGTATGAACCTATGAACCTATGAAGATACAAATTGTACAGGACACTAAGGATAATCCCAAGGCTTACTCAACTGATGGTAGGAACCGTGTTGGGAATTCACAGATATGCTCTGAATCACACAAATATTACAAACAACATACCAAACACACACACATATTGCCAACATACAACCTGGCAGGTGCAGTGCAACCCCCAGAATGCAAAATATCTATCCCAGCAGACTGCTGGCCCCCTGACATTGCAGATGCTGAGGTAACAGCCAGCATCTACAAAGCAAAACACACAGCAGCAACGGTATGAGATGGTGTCCTGGGCTGAGTCCAACATGGACTCCAAGAAGAATGGAATGCCAAATCACTCTACTGCTCAATGTCAGCCTTACCACAGGATATGTACCCAAAGAGCAGTGTACAACAACAGTGGTCCTTCTCAACAAAGGTGTTGCCTGAATGGATACTGCAAACTACCACCCCAGAATCCTGAGAAGCTTGGTCTGCACAGCTATGGAAAGGATCAGCATGTACCGCAGACATAAAGATATCGGGGACCTACTGACACTGGACCCTACCCAGTGTGGCTGTCTTAAGTGCAGATCCTGCCCCTAAACATGTTTGACCCATTTGAAACAGTCATTAAGGTCATTGATGAGGGCAATGTGGCCCACACAGCGTAGCTGGACCTTGCAAATGCTTCCATACAATACCCTACGTGTTCAGTATAGATATGTTCACCAGCTTAAATATAAATCCCTATGTCAGTAGAGGGGTTGCAAACCAGACCAAGGACAGAACTGACATGGTCAGACATGCTGCAGCCATGTCAGACTACAAACCAGATATAAGTGGCATCCCACAAGGCTTGGTCCAGGGACCTCCCTCATTTGGTATATATGTCCCATAGGTACAGGCCAACATGGAAGGACTGTGTCTGAACATGTATGCAGAGGACTACAAGCTGCCCACCATATCTGACCCCCAGCTGACACAAGCATCCCACAAAAGGGCCACATAGAAACAGACAACTGGTGCCATAGCCATGTCAGCAAGCTAATTGCAGAAAAGTGTATAGTCAACCCCCGTGGATATACAGTAAGTGCCCACCAATTACCACATAGGTGTTAACCCATTACGTACCTAACATGTAATGAGAGACCTTGGGACACAAGGTGATAGATATCCTGCATTGGACAAACATGTGGCTGTAGTGTTCACAGAAACATACCATATACCCACCTAATCATGAAGGTTGTCAGATCTAGATAAGGGGAGGTCATTGTGGCTCTGCAGTCATCCTTCATCAGCGTTACAATTGACTACAATAGCCCCTGTGGGATGTACCTCAGCAGACACCTCCATCAACTGTAAAGTCCCCAACAGTACCTCACCAGGAGTAGCAAAAAGCTTGAACAGATGCCATGTGTTGCCTGATTAAACAAACTGCAGCTCCACACACTGCCATACTGCCCACCCAGAGGCAAGCTGTGCCTAATGTATAAAGCCATGTCCAAGCTGGAATCAATGAACATGCTGCACCTTGTACAATCTGAATGGCAGTGAGCTATGCACATGAGAGACCTGAACCCCAGCACTGACATACATAGGACAAGCTGTACTGAATGATCCCTAACACAGAAGCCACCCCCACTCTTGAGTAAACTCCCAGTACAGGTTAGCCAGAGAGTCACCCATCGACTCTCCTCAAGAGGAATCTTGATGAGTGGATGGGAGATGGTAGGTTTACCCTGGGTATCACTGTTATGTCACAGGTAGATGGAGGCACAGTATACTAACCATGACATATGTCATGGAAAATTCCAGTTACAATGTGTGTCGAAGGACAAACACACTCTCTGACTAGCATTAGAAATGGCCTAGGGCACATCGCTAGTGTTTGCCAATGTCCACCTATGTTGTGGAATACACTACCAATGTTGTACAAGCCTGGTTTAAGTAGTCCATATCTGAACATAATGCAACATGGTCATATGTGCACAACTGGCCCCTAAACAGTCTGTTGTGCTCACTATGAAAATTTAAAGCAGTGATAGGACTAAAGCCCAGGATACTGTCCATCACAGTGAAAGTACTGAACCAGTACACTATATGGTACTACAGTGTTAGGTCAGTATGAAAGGATGTTGACAACTGTATGCAAAGTATCCCATGCAAACCCTGCAGGCACAGTATAATCCCTGTTGTGTTCAGACACAAAGCAGTTGGCCAGTAAGTACACAACATGACACCCAACACACAACCATAAACGTGAGATATTGTTGAAGTTCACACTCATCCACATATGTGGTGGACTGCAGAGGTCAACATATGGAAAGCTCACACTGGGCATGCTCGCACACTTTGATAAATGAGACATATGTCAGACAACATGCCATGGAAAGGCTGAACTGGGCATGCTCACACACTTAGGCCATATCTCCGTTTAGCAGTTGGCCACACATATCCGGTATTTGTACGTGTCATTCCAGGAACCAACCACATCACAGCAATCTGCCCAGTGCACACAGTTAAATGACTACAGAGACATAAGTGATATAGTGGATCCCCCTCAAATTCAAACATCTTCCACAGATACACAAGTTGTTCATAGAAACAGGGAATGCTATGGCAATAAAGACATGTAAACAGTCTATCAGCAACAAATATTGTGCATCTGACAATTAAACATTTGCGTGTAGAGGTCAATACTAGGCTGTTTGCCCTAGGGAATGAAAACTTAGCCAGAGTGTGCTTGGCGTCTGCATCCCCAGTACAGAAGGCTACTGTGCTACTGTAAAGTAGGTCACATAAGGCATCGTGTGAGGCTAGTGTGCTGTGCCTCTGTCAAGCAGGGACACAGTGGAGATCCCAGGGTTTGAATGTGCTAAGCCACATCCATGTTGTTGGTGTGTGCTGGAAGAGGGTTGCTGAGGACCTCTAACAGTAAGTGGGCGTCAATAACAGACTGAGGGGAGCCCTATCTGCATTGTTTGGACAATTTCACTGTCAACACTGTGTCGTGATGATTATGTGGGATTGAAGTGTCGTGCCGGTACTGTTCAGAGATGTCCTCCCTCTGTGGGCTACAGCTCTGCAATGTATTAGCTCACTCTGTCTGTTGGACAGCTCATATATGGCTGGTGTACACCTGACAGGTGTCCTGTTGTGGAGCAGTCATGGGTATATGTGGGATAGCATGATCAATGCAAACCTTCCACATGCTCATAGAATGCAATTGTCAAGGATTATGCAGAGTGGCCAGTATAGTCCCCCAGCATGGATCCATTGGAGTCCTCCACCCCAGTCTTCACAAGTGTAAAGTCTGCTTGTGATAAATACAGTTTGCTTGCAGTGACAATCTTGCCTGGGTGTGGGGATGGGATATGGATGTCCAGGGAAAGGTGGGTATGGTCAGATATCAACAATGGTGGTCTACCTCTGGTGTGGAACAGTGAGTACCCATGTTGCAGATGGTTAGGTGCAATATGTAGTCCCCCATGTGGCTGTGGTGAGTGGTTCTGCCATAGCACATGGACCCACAAATTGTAGTGGCTGTAGGGTAATGTTGTAGAGGCCTGAGTAGTTCCCACACACAATATGCCTGTACCTGATGTTAACAACTGGAATGGTGTATGTGAACACCTGCATATCCCGGCACTGTTCTCGGGGAAGCAAAGTGTGTGTCCTGGATGTGGGAGGGGTGTTCTGGACTGGTTGTGTTGTGTGTTACAGGTCCTGTGGTCACGAAGCATGGTATAGAGCATAACCTGCCAGTGCGATGTGCATATCTGACCCTGAAGTAGGTGGCTGCAAATGCATATATATGCTATCCCCCACCTGACAGGTAGTACTAGATGTACATATCTTTGTAGAAATAAAGATGTCAGCACCCTATAAATACTGCAGGTGCAGAACCGATGCCCAGTAATGCGAATAGTGCTCTCTGCTAATGTGTCTGTCTTGAGTGTCATAACATAGTTAGGTAGGGGTTTGAATCCTGCAAATGCCCAGTGTGTGTGCAGGGGGGTTAGTGTGTGTGCAAGTCTGTATGAAAGATATGTGCTTTTTGGCAATTAGGAGAACACACTACATGATGAACATTACCCTTTCCAAACACTGATGATGTCAGCACCCTTTAAGTACAGCAGGAAAAGGGAAACTTCCCAGAAATCCGAATAGTGCACTCTGCTAATGCGTCTCTCTTAAGTGTCATAACATAGTTAGGTAGGGGTTTGAATCCTGCAAGTGTGTGTGTTTGGATGAGGGGAGTTTGTGTGTGTGCAATTCTGTATGAAAGACATGTGCTTTTTGGCAATCAGGGGAACACACTACATGATGCACATTACCCTTTCCAAACACTGATGATGTCAGCACCCTATAAGTACAGCCAGAGAAGATCAATCATCCAGTAATCCGAATAGTGCGCTCCACTAATGCGTCTCTCTCACGTGTCATAACATAGTTAGGTAGGGGTATGAATCCAGCAAATGGCAAGTGTGTGGGAGAATAGTAGGGTGTGTGTAATTGCAAGTGTGAGAAAACAGTTCCTTTTGGCGACTACTACACTACACCAAATGCTGCATATTCCCCCAGTAAACACAGGTGATGTCACCACACTATCAGTACAGCCAAACAGGGCTAATTTCCCAGTAATGCCAATAGTGCACTCCGCTACTGGTCCTATTACTACTGTCAGAGCACAGATAGGTATGTTTTGGAAACCCACAACTGCCACGTGTGGTTGTGTCACACAAAATGACCATGTGTGGGTTGTTGTTCATAACAATGCATGACATTGCTTAAACCAGCAATGGCAATGCACACATGATGTATGTGTGTGACACATACACATATATACCTGTGACCTTCAATAGTTCCCATGTCTGACACGTGCCTCAAGTGAATAAATGGTATTTGCACTGCATAACATTATGACTGTGTCTTACTGTGCAGGGTCTGCATGCGGTATGTGTATATACAGTGTGAGTTGTATATGGTATCATCCTAACAGCGGGGGATACACATCTGGTCTGGGCCATATAGACTACATGTAGTCGATGAACAGCTGCTGCATGTCCCCACCTGTTGTGGGAGTGGTAACATGTTGTTCCACTGCAATTCAGTGACTACATGCTGGGAACCTTTCAGCTAGTGTGTTGTAGCTACAGTAATGCTCACACACAATGTTCGGCTGGATGCAGTCCAGCCATACAAAGACATATCTAGAGACCATCATATTCCCAGTGTTGTTAGGGAGGACAGGTGGGTTTCCTGTGCATGGGAGGGTTGTGTGTGCCAGGCTATGAACCAGAAGGCAGTGCAACACACTGTTAGCTGCACATGGATAGGCCCTGATGCTTTGTGCTGTGCCAACAACCTAGAGGTGTGTGTATCTGTGGTGCCTTGAGATACCTCCCCCCTGTTCATGTGTGGTACATGTGTAGGGGACGACAGGCATGGTATGAGGTATAACCTGGCAGTGATGGGTTGCACCTGTGAGCCGTGAATCAGGAATCTGTTACTGCACAGATATTGCAGTTTACTGTGCTGAGGACAGTGTCCAGTGCATGCATCTTGTGGTGTACACTGCTGGTGTTGTGTAGCATTACTGTTAGTGTCCTATTTGGTTTGATACCCACAGAGGTGGCTATGTAATCTGTGCCCTGCAGCAAAAGGCACTATGTGTGTATCAAGAGGCTTCGCCAATATACAATGGCCCATGGGTGACACGTGCAAGCTGCCCCTTGCAAATCATTGTGACTTTCCTAGCATGTAAGCACATGCTGACGGCCATTGGATACCCTATGAATGACATTGGAGATTGAGCAGAATGTAGACATAGAACACCCTTCCTACACATTGTGGTAGCATACCTGGTGAGGGTATGATGGCAACCAAGGTCAGGCTCATACCAGCCCATGCCACATGCTGAGAGAGCCCATCTATGTTCCCTATCATGTAGTCCAGGGAGGTACGTCTCAGGTCATCCATAGTGGCATGGACAATGACTGAGTCATATGTGTCCATGCCTCTGACTGACCTGTATGCATGTGTTATGTAGTGGACCATAGTGCCCCACGGGCATATCACTGTGACCTTCACCATGTACAGCCTGTTGAGCGGGACCCCACTGCACTGGCCAAGAGAGATTCCCGACACATCTGTAGCAGGTGTGTTGTGTAGCCCTACAGGCTGTGAGTGTTTGGCACACGGGATGTGTGTGCCATGTGTGGCATGTGCTCTGTTCTGACTTAACGTATGCCTGTGTGCCAGCTGTGGAGGTGTGTGATGCTCAGGCAGGATGCTATTCTGAGGCTCCAAGTATTCCCCAGTGTGTTCATGTGTTTGGATTGCTGTCAGTGCAGGTCTATGTCAGACTGGTATTGTAGTCACTGTAGTATGTCATGCCACCTGACAGGGTATGGCAGTACTGGGTTCAGAGTGCTCAGTCCCCAGATTGGCTACGTGGTTGCATCTCACACATGTGTTGTACATTCCTGGCCAGGGGAGAGGGTTGACTGCATACATGTGGCAGCTGTGACATTGCCACATGACTCACATATACCACAACTGGACCATAGAGGTGATTCACAGGTTACCTTTGCATATGCTACGATAGTAGTGTGATTGCCATGGTGATTACCAACACATAGGGCCAATGGGGAACAACATACTGAAGGTGAGTATGTGTGGGTGTACTGCTTCTGATTTCATAGCGCTGGCATTTATGACTGCACATGTGGGCAAATGCCAGGGAAGTCATATGCAATGCGTCACAGGCAATGTACATGCGAACAGGACAGACAGTGACGTTCTGTCAAGTGAGACATTGACATACATATAGTACGCTATGCAGATGTCACTAGGAATCCACAGAAGCTCTGTAAATCTGCATTGCAGGTGGAATCAGTGTTCCAGGGAACCTCAAGCAAGCATGCATGCAAACAAAGCTACAGTAAGCAGGGCTGGAAGTAGTCCATTGTACAACAAAGAAGGGGTACCACTTCCAGTAGGTAACAGTGCAAATATGCAGGCACTATAAACATGTACCCAGGAATGCACAGCTCAGATGTCCATGGTAAAACTGATATTATTTAATATTTAATATAATTTAAATTAAAGTGGCACTGCACACATATCAACATGTGCAAACATCCACATTGCATAGTCGTTGTGGGCAACATGCCACCATTAGTGTACATGTCCATCATTGCGTATCACTACTTGCATTACCTTCTCCCCTGTGCTACCTATGTGGCTATCTGTTGACATCCTTACCACCGGTATGCAATAATGTGCAGATGTTACACTATGGTACTTACTATGGGTGTAGATAACAATTCAGGACAGTCATACAGTTACTGCATCAGGCATGCTGGGATATACACACAATCATATCAGCACACTGTACTGTTACCAACATGATACTAGTAATACACTTCTATGTAGTCACCCTGTGCATCAGCAACATGTTAACCTGTTCCTGCACTGATGTTGGAGATTGCAGGAGGTGGCACAGTTTCATCATATGCACAGGGTGTGAACTAGGTATGCCTGAGTCTGCCACTGATACCACCAATTGACATGTATGTGTATGTGTGTTGGTGAAGGACAGCAGTACAGGGTGGGGCACTGTTGGTGCAGTGTGTGCGTGTATGTGGTAGCCCTAGGTGTTAACATTTTGCATGTGTGTGTGTATGCACACAGTTCCACCACATGGCTGCCATATACTGGAGTTTGTGGACAGCCACAGACTGCACCTGGCAGGTCATACAGATCAGTGTCTGTGGCCACAGACACGGTACCTGTGCCTGGCAGGGGTGCTACGGACCGTATCCGGTACTAAGCCAGACTGGGTACTGTCATCAGAAGCGGGTGTTCATTGACTGGACACAGGTCCCTGTTGGGACTGTCCAGAGCCACGTGCACGTGGTCTCCTGGAGCGGTCTGATGACAGCACAGACCCAGCATTGCTGGGGCTGCTGCTGGCACTATGGGGGTGTCCGCGGGCCTGTTGTTGTCCGCGCCGACTGCCAGCTGTTGCTGTTGCTGGCATACGGCCACGTCGATGCCGCAACCGTCCACCATTGCCCTGGCTCATGGACATGTAGTTGCGGAACTGCTGTAATATGTCCCCACAACGTCTGTCTATGACATTGGTGAAATTACAGATAGCATCCGCGATGTCACGCATACTGTCAGTCATGGATGTGCGACATGCTCTCAGCTCCCTCAGACCCTGTCTGGTGTACCTTTCCATACGTGACTGTGCCTGCACGACAGCCCGAAACATAGCTGAGGTTGACAGTCCTCTTTGGGCATGTCTGCCAGAGGCAGTATGCCCACGGATGCTCCCACGAGAACCCATGGGCAACTGTCTGTGTGGTACCATCGCAGGACCCTGCCCATGGCTGCTGTGTGGGGAAGCATGTGCCACAGATACCACATTACCCTGGTCAATGCCCACTGTATCCTGTCCATTACCTAGGGACATTGGTGACATAGGATGTACTGGCAGGATGACTGTGCACAATGATGGGGTTGACAGCTGTGTACTGTCAATTGGCTGAACAATGACGGACCCTGACACACCTTCCTGTGCCATTACACGGATATCATCATTATCAGTACCTGTGGCACCAGATTCAGGTTCCCTGCTGCAGGACACCAGAGCAGAACCAGAACCTGTGGGAGGAAGACAGGAAACACAGTTTACAATGTCTACACAATGTTACCAGTGATGCACACATGCACACATGCACAAATGCACACATGCACACGTGGACACAGGCACACATGCACACAAGCACACGTGGACACATGCACACATGCACACGTGGACACATGCACACATGCACACATGCACACGTGGACACAGGCACACAGGCACACATGCACACATGCACACATGCACATGTGGACACAGGCACATGTGGACACAGGCACACATGCACACATGGACACATGCACACGTGCACACCCCGCAGTATACACACAGAGCACTACTGAGTTCCGCTGTTATTACTAGCACTATCAGGACTATTATAGGTATTGTTAAAACACACTCACCAGCATGGATGGGCTGCCTTGCTGTAACACCGGAGGGACCTGCAGAAATGAGGGGATTAATGTCAGTGGGCACAACTCTGCCATTGATACTGTGTATGATACAGTTCAGTAGTACAACAGTTGCCTTTCACATGTCACCTGCTGATATTGGCAATATCACACCTGCACAATTACATACTATGTTGACAGCTACATACCAAGGACACACCTTACACATGCATAAACTAACAGTGTACAGAACAGTCAAGTGTACATATGGCATATTACCTGGATGCTCCATGTTGTGTTGCTGTGTGGCTCCAGCCTCCATCATAATGCAGGTGTGTTGCTGTTGATGTTCCTGGGCTGGAGCCACAGCACTTAGGAGTAGCCCCTCCAGTCTGGTGAGGGGGGGATGTGTGGCCACCCCACCTCCTGTGGCGACCTGTTGCCTGTGGATATCCAACGCACGCTGACGGACATTTCTGATTAAATCACTGCAGTGATGTACCTGCTCATATGTCCTATTATGCGTGCCAATGTCATTTACCCTACGGACAAGGTCTTGCCACAGTGCAGCCCTCTCCTGCTGATTCTGGCTGGTGCGGGAAAACAGTACGTCATAATCCCACACCAGGCTCTGGTGTATCTCTTCATCTTCTGCAGCAGAGTAGGCAGGATTTCGCTGACGCGCCATGTCCCTGAAAGAGAACACAAACAGGATATCAGCAAACTATGTCAGCAAAATATGGCACACATACTATACATGATACTCAACTGTAGTGATATACTACTACTCCCATATGTAGCACGTGTGTGTCTCTTGGTGGATACACATGTACATGGCCAGATATCAGTGCTCAGCCAACACCTGTGCAACGATACCTGCCACATTCCATACAACATGGTACCAAGCCCCATCAGTCAGCACACTGAGACAGGTCCAATGCACCACCTCACTCTGAGGGTTCATAACAAGGTACTGTATGTGGAACGTCATCCACTAGTGTGATCTGGACACAAAATAATCGGCCTGGATATACATATCCCACCACCAGCACAGTAGACTACTTTGATATATATGTGAATAGACAGATTTTCACTTGTTAGGACTGAGATGGTATCCATGCCGCCCACTGGGCCAGTAGAAGCCTCAACACACACTGCTGACCCCTTTGCAACTGCTTCCCACGGACATCCCGAAGAATGCATGGAACATGCACACACAATTCTAACCCAGACCCTATGCACAAAGGTTAGGCATCCTGTCTGGTGGACCCCAGCCAAAGACAAATTGTATAACAATAGAAGGAGGCTACTGCAGGACAGAGCAGAATCACATAAAGGGAAGGCATCTGTGGTCGGCACTAGTAATAAGCTAAGTTCTCTCATAACAACATCCAAGGCCAACTCTGAGAGAGAAATGGCCAAGGACACTATAGATAACCACAAGACCTTCTTCAGTTGTGTTAGACACATGGACCAAAAGCCTCAGATATGCTCAGAGTTAGTACACAACTACATGAAATTCACTGAACCCACAGGTATTGGCAACATTCATACAGACAGGTTCAGTGCAAATATCCCCCCTCCCTCTCCCCCAAAAGAAGAAATACTTATCACAGCTGAATGTAACCTCCCTGTCATCTCAGATGTCCAAGTGAGGGCCTCCCTCAGCATAGCGGAACACACAGCATCAATGTGACGTGATGGTATCCCTGGATGTGTGCTACGTGAACTCCAAGAGGAGCTACAACCGCATATAAAACTGATATTTAACCATAGCCTTACTACGGGATATGCGCCTGAACACTGGCGTACAGCAACAGTGGTCCCACTCCACAAAGGAGGCACCTCTACTGACCCTGGGAACTACCGCCCCATAAGCTTAACCAGCCTGGTCTGCAAAGCTATGGAAAGATTCATTATGGAACTCATATACAGCGATATTGGGGACCTACAGACACTTGATCCCACCCAGTTTGCCTTTGTGAAGGGCTGATCCTGCCTTTTGAACCTGGTTGACTTTTTCAAAACAGTCACTACAGCCATTGATGAGGGCAAAGCAGTCCATACAGCCTACCTGGACTTGCCTAAGGCCTTCAACACAATACTCCACTCAGGCATCATAGACAAGCTCATCAGCTTAAATGTTAATACATATGTCACATGGGTTGCAAACTGGTTGAACAACAGAATCCATAAAGTCAAATTTGCGGGAGCCATGTCACACTCAAAGCCGGTCACAAGTGGTATCCCACAGGGCTCTGTCCTAGGACCCCTCTTGTTTGGCATTTACTTCTCAGATGTGAAAGCAAACATGGGCGGGTTGTGGATGGCAAAGTTCCCAGATGACTGCAAACTAAGCGCCATAGTCGATACACCAGCTGACACACACATCCTACAGACAGGCCTCACTGAAACAGACAACTGGTGCCAGAATCATGGCCTAACACTGAATGGCATGAAATGTATAGTCATCCCCTTTGTGTAAAACAACGTACACACAACTTATCACATAGACGTACATATAGATACAGACCAATAACACATATGGAGGGTTCACAGTATGTAGACTATTAAATTATTACTTTACATTACCTGTGTTTGTCGCAGCTGGTTGCGTTACCGTTAGTATATGTTCCTGCTGCTGCTAGCCCAGCTTGATACTGACACTGATGACAGCTTCAACTTAGGTTGTCTTCAGTGTAGTTTTTGTTTGTGTTTTTATTTTCATTTTTTTCTTTCTTTTTCTCTCACTCTCTCTCTCTGCCTCCAGACGGTGCAATGAAAGTATTGCATGCATGGACTGGGAGTACAGGATTCTTTTGTAGGTATCTGCATATGTCCATGTGATGGCCTCTGCACCAGTTGTTAGCCAGCATTTGCTAATTGCATGCAGCCAGTTGTGTACTGATTGCAGTTCTCACTGTGATTTCAGGACAGTGCTATAAAAGGGTATGTGAGATAGGTGTTGCCCTCTCAGATTGTAAGGGCGGGGACCATGCTGGTATGCTGTGGACACTGTTCTGTGAGTGTAAAGGTTAGTATCTCTCTCATAATTCAGGTTGTGTTGTAGATTAACATTTATCCATTCATCTCTCCTGTTTCCTGTACTAAGTGTGTATGTACACTGACACCTACAACTATATATATATATATATATATATATATATATATATATATATATATATATATATATATATATACATATATTTATATATGTATAATAACTGACATTATTACCTACAAGCTACCAAGTAGCATGGCTGTTTCTGTTCACACACTACTATTATAGAAATCCGCTAGATTTGACAGTAAATATACATGACATTCTTTGTGTACTACACATCCTATATTCCCTTTACATTCATTCCTACTATTACATGATATATTTATTGTAGCACAATGTTCTTATATAACAATCATGGCTTAGTGGTAAGTCATGCAGACTACTGTTTCCAAGGTCCTGGGTTCGGGACTGACAGTGGGATTTTATTTTGCTTTTGAACTGACTACAGGACCTGTCATTCAGAGTGACTAAGGCACTTTTAAGCAGTTGTAACTGGGTTAGCGCTGGTTTGCGCGGAGCTGCCGCATGCGCACTGGCGTTTAGCTCCGCGCACACAAGCGCACACCCGCGCTAGTTTCTTTGAAAGAAATGAAAATGGGGAGACAGGAAAGTGGTGAAAAAGGGGTCACAAAGAGGGTAAGACAGTAGGGAAACAAGCTTGGGTTTTGCAGGAGGGATGTAGGTAAGGCCCATAGCTGCCCATTTCTTCATCAGCAACAGCTGTGCATATGTTTGTAATTTGGTGTGACATTTGAAACCTTCTACCCCTGAGAGAGGTGTCAGGACAACAATAATACTTGTTGTACAGCCAATTGTAATTGACAGTTTCCATGTCCAGCAGACATGTGTGCGAAATGGGCAGCTATGTATGGGGCGTAATTTTTTTGTGGGTACAGAGTGCCCTTTTATTTATTTTTTTTTTATTTCAGGTGAGAGTGGTATGTCAGGTAATGGAAGTCGGTATAGCTGGGGAGGTAGGTTGGGTAGGTCAACAGACAAGACAAACAAAAAGCATACAGGGGCGGTGTATGACACGTGTGGGGGGTTATACAATTGACGGGGACGGATGTTTGGATATCCAGAGCCCATGAGCCCACAGATGGCAACAGTGGAACTGATATCCCCACCCATGGGCAGTTGCCACTGTACCTTCACTGCCCAGGATGGGGCTGTGCTGGGGGCTGTGTAGGCCGGGCAACAGGCATGCCCGTTAGTTATGCCACCTGTGCCTCAAGCTGGCGTAGGGGCCCAAGAACAGATTCCTGGATCTCCCTACGCACCACAGTCCGGACACCACAGAGGGTGAGTGGTGGTTCTCCTCCGGCCACACTTGCAGAGGGGGGACGAGCCCCATCCCCTGCAGCGCTTCCACCTGCAGGTGGCACAGGGCCACTGGAGGAGGGTCCGGACTGGGCACTACTGCCAGGTGCACTCGCCAGCTGAGGTGGGAGAGGTGGGTCCGCTGGAACCCGCCTTCCCTGTCGTCCTATGTTTTGCATTATGTCATGACAGTGTGGGTTAGTAACATACAATACCATTCGCAATTAGTTGTAACAGCATGCATTAGTATTCCCATTACCCAAACACCCAGATATTCACACCATTGAACAGCGAGCATAACACATGCATAATTTGGACGGCATTACACAGTCCAACAACATGCAGGGTTGATTGATGGCAACAGGCCATCAGGTTTGGATGTATGAACAGGGCAGATGCATCAACATACATGTAAATATGTATGACCCAACAGGACAAATGTCCAGGGGTGTTAATTGTGATTGCACATACCAATTTCACGTGGAATGGATTATATGTGGTTATAGGGTAGGGTGAAGAAAATATAATTAACACCTTCAAATACCAATACATATGCTGTACATTTCTAATAGCTGCAGATATATACACACTACAGTTCTACCTACAGTTTCCTATGTGCTAACTACTTCAAGTTGGTGATAGGAATGTTACTGCTACATCAATATACATTTTCATTTCTATTCCTACACGTTCATATCTGGCTGTGTTCAGCTACATCATCCTGCTACATTTGCTTTATATAGCTATAGACAACTGTGGATGTTTGGTATTTCAGACAATCATGCTATCTGCATATTGCAGACTGAGAGCAACATATCCAGATTTTGGGATACACATTCCAGCTGCAGGAACATTTGGAACACATTTCGCAGTTTGGTTCTGCTTGTCACATTCATTTCATTCTGTACTAACTGCAGTATGCTTTATTCAGGGGTTATTACTACTTTATTGGTGGATTCATAACTCTTTCTCACACTCTCTCACTTGTTTTAATTTTACAATTCAGGATGGTACTTACTTCTAGGCTTTATTGACATGTTTTACCTGTAGTTATCACAATCCTTTCCAACATTCTCACTTCTGTCATGTTTCAGTATTTCAACAGGGATATATTTCACACATGTGATTTGCTCATCTTCTGCAGCTGTACTTTTCAGCCTGCTGCAGGTTGTGTACAATTATATTACAGGTGGGGCATCTTTATTTCAGACTTTATTTCAGACATTTTCATTTTTCTGTTTGGATTACAGACTGCAACACACTTTTGTGATCAAGCAATACTTGCAATCACTTACACTGTTACTTGCACATTTTATTACTTAGTGACTACACTGCACTCTGTTGCTAACTGTCATATTTTATATTTATTTACAGTTACAGGGAGAGGATTACTGACCTGCCTGGTGGCGCAACTGCACCAGCCTATCGCCATAGGCTCTGCGGTTCGCAGAACGGACACCTGCAGCTGTAATATAAATAAAGTAATATTGGAATACACATCTCCATAATATCAGCTAGGTTAATTTCTTACATACATAATTAGATGTGACTTACTCAGTAGTGGGGCGTTGGGCATTTGCCGGGCCTCCTGGATCCAAAGGTTCAGTTGGTCCTGCTTACGTCTCTTCAGATCCGCATGGTGGTGACGGACCTGCTCACCAGTCCTTGGAATCCCTGTGGCACTGGTGAGATCATGAGCCAACCGGTCCCATGCCTCAGCCCTATATGCTCCCAACAGGACCTGGCCCTGCATGAATTGGGCCTCATGATTGTGGACAAGGAGCCAGACCATATATCTGGACTCCTCAATGCCCCACCTCTGTGCTCGGAAGCAACTACCCTCACCTACTCCTGACATTCTGGCTGCAAGTTAGTTCTACAATCGGTTATGCTGTGTATTCCCACCTATGGTGCTTATATATGCCATTTTTCCCGCACTTATCTGTGATTGGCCATTTTGGAATTGTATCAGCTTCACAGAACCTGCTTTGTCATGCTCCTCTTTCTATTCATTCCTATATATTTGCTATTACTGCATTTCTAAGTACAGCTGTCATGGCTTAGTGGTTCAGTACCTTGACTATGGTGCATGGTATCCTGGGTTCGAACCTGGCCACTGCTTTTTATATTTTATGACTGTCTAGACAGGCTAGGGGGTGTGTCTGTGTAAAGGCAGTTTTGTTACAGCTTGCTCAACGTTGCCCGTCGGTTAGCTTGTTGGTGCTGTGCGCAGCTCCGCGCAAACGGATTACGCTGGTTTACACCTCATTTGGCTGTCAGCACGCATATTACACTCAACTCAGCCATGGGCACACAGTTTCAGCGTGTTGAACCACTGCTCACCTACGGGCACTCATTTTGCACCTGTTAAACCACTGCTCACCTTCGAGCACTGATTTTACACCTGTTAAACCACTGCTCACCTACGGGCAGATGCACTCACCTTGTTAAACTGTAGCTCAGCTATAGGCACATCTGGCAATTTTTATTCTTTTGTTATCTCACATTTCTTCAAAATAAATAGCCTATTTCATTACATTTTACATGAGATATAATTTTATATGTGTACATATATGTCAGGGACCTGTTTTGTGCTTATTTCACTAAATATAAAACTTTATGTTGTGGGGGCTCGAACCATGACTGCCTGCTCTTCAGCCGACGTCTCTACTGCTACGCTATGCTTTTTGGCTTACTTTGCATAGTTAGTTCTTATATGCTTTTCCACTTACTGCTAACTGTGGCTAAGCTACGGGCACACCCGTGCAAACGAGCGCACTCACGGGCAAACATCTTTACAATTTAAAAAAAAAATATATAACATGTTCATTTATATATTTTATGTTCATATTCTGTGGGGGCATGTGTTGTGTTGTGTTTATTCACATTTCCATGGACTCTGTCATGGGGTTTTACTTTCGGGACTTTTACTCTTCTGGGGGAGTGTCCGTTTACAGGGCTCGGCCTACGGACACGCCCCCTACTGTCTTCCACGGACCGTGGAAGCCTTAGGTGTGTTTCAGCATGCCCTCATGCATATGCATGACATGCTGACGTCACACCGTTTAAATGCAGCCTCCGTGTAAGCCTTGTAACTCTTACATGGAGGCTTCATAAATCCTGCCCACTGTCTTGATTTTTCTTACCTTCTAATTAAGTGTAAGAAACTTTGGTAAATATTTTCCTCTAGATCATAATTGTAATTAATTTGAGTATAAAATTGTGAAACCTTGATTTATTGTTTAACAATTGATTCAGAATATTTACAAAGGTTCCCTCGCTGGTGATTACAGACAAGTTGGTTGTTTGCAACTGACACAACTGGCTGATACTAAAGCCTAGATACTTTATGTGGGGGGGGGGCACTGTTTGTGCAAGACTGCTGTGCTATTCAACAAAGAGTTTCACCTTTCTTCACTGTTATATGACTGCTGAGAGTGATTATGGCTTGCCTACCATATGGATTTATACAAGAAGTTACTTCCTTGAAAAAATGCTTGTCTGTGGCGTTTAGGTGTGTTCTCAACCTGTTGAGATTAAGCAGTATGTTTTTACTAATCATGCAGTAATCAAACACAGGAGAAGCAATTTATGCATATCTGCATTACTAAAGTTATTTTAACATTATACTCTTTTACTAGGCTGTGTACATTTTAATATTGATTAGTATTTCTGCTGCTGTGACCTTAATATTATCTACTAATATCAAAACTTGCATTATCTCTACCTGCATCTTCCATTTGATCTCTCAGTGAGGTTTAACTATAGAATTACATGCACATTTGATAATGTGAATTTTCTCATAATAAAATTAATAATATTATACAAAATGAATGAGTTATATAACAGTATAGGCCCCTATATAAAAGGTCATTTTCTAGTGATATCACACATCAATATGTCAGTCTTTCATTAGTTTCATATCCTCCTTAGTGACCATAGTATTGTAGCCAAATGGTGTTACTAATAGACAAGTGTAGACTCACACTGAGGATTTCTTATGACAGGTTACTCCGCTGATATATAATGTTATGTCCAACAAACATGCAGCCTGCTGTGTCTAGACTTACTACTTTATTTCCAACTGCACTCCACAACAAAAACACATTTAGTTACATTACATAATTAAGTTTGTTTAAGATGAGGCACCCATTGTGTCAAAGATGACCACTTAGTCTGCTATTTTGACTTAAGAGACTAATCTAGATCTAGATGTTATCAAATGTATGCAATCTGTGACTGAACCAAACCCCATGTCTTTAAAACCATGTCTGTGAACTTGTGTGGAAGTCTATACAATAGTCTAGACAGGTTGTGTGTGTGTGTGTGTGTGTGTGTGTGTGTGTGTGTGTGTGTGTGTGTGTGTGTGTGTGTGTGTGTGTGTGTGTGTGTGTGCGTGTGTGTGTGTGTGTATATATATATATATATATATATATATATATATATATATATATATATATGGATCTACTGATATTAATCTTAACTTCAGTATAGTGATGGTAAAAACATCAACTGCAAAAGGCAGAAAAAAAATCAGCACTATAACATGCTCCAAGGTACAACCTCGGACCATGCAAAAGAAATCCATGTACTGTGGATGGATTTGTGCATTATTGTGTCAAAATGTAAGCCATAACCTCCCCTCCCAACAGATTTTACACTGGCTCTGATTAGATATCATGCATTTTAACCTGTCATGGACATTTTAGAATATAACTTTAAGATATTTCAATTGAAGCTACAAGTAGCAAAAGGAACTTTGAGGTAGAATCGTAGAGCACAGATACACTATAAATTAAGAATATAAGAAGACTGTTCATTACTTTATTTGTACAGCTATGAAGTCTTACTACACTGGGATAAGTCCCTAAAGAACATTAGTTTAAGCAGAAATGATGCAATACAATGCAATAACATGTAAGAAGGATTTAAGCAGAAAAACAAGTGCATGAACAGTGAAAATTCTTACAGTAACAAAGCTGGAAGCAAACTTTACGGACAGTTTAAACAATTATAAGTAGTATTTGCAATGCATTTAACAACTGCGGTGGTGGTGCTGCGGTAGCGTTGTTGCCTCACAGTTAGACGTTGCCCGTTCGATTCTCAGTTAGAGCGTCTTCTGTGTGGCAACATGCGTAAATGGGCGTTCCTTCATTGAAGGTTGTGTGTTAGGCCCAGCAAGCCAGTACGTAAAAATCTACTGCCAATCATTAGCGGACCAGAGTTCCGCTGTGGTAACCCTAACCGGGAAAAGCCAAAAGAAGATTTGCAATACATTTAACATAGTACGACTTTGTGATCTGGTGTAAGTTGATATTTTTATGAGCATGAATTCCATTTTTCTTAAAACCAGCTATTGCCCTTCATGGTGTTCTCTCACCAGTGCAACCAACAGCTCATTGATCACAGGTCAGAAAAGGTTCAGTAGCGCAGATGAATAAATCTCTGGCCATGGAAAATATGACCAGAAATTAGCAACCTGGAAAGGGTAGGGAGAGCAGTAACATCAGCTTACTCATTTTGTGGGGAACAGGTAGCTCAGTCCAGTGCAATGCTGGAGCCCCAAAGAGGAAGACTGTTGCAGCTTGCAGCACAAAAGCCCACGGACCTGACCACATCACCAAGTAGAGTATTCATTCTGCAGATGGAGGGTGTGAGTGCATGGAAGTGTGCATGTGTCGTTCACTAGTATTGTGAAGCACGATGGTCATGGCTGCCATGGGAACGGATGGGTGGTTAGGCCTAATGCAAAAATTCGGATGGCTGCCTGAATGGTGGTTTTCAATAAACAGCTTCCTAAGAGGCTTTGACAAGTCAAGAAAATACACTACCTACCCAGATCATGATTATTCCTCATCTACCCAACACAGTTATTTATTTCAGTTCTTCCAGCTATCCGATGTACTTTTCACGCCATTCATTCTCCCCACCAAGGAAGGAAGCTCCATGGTCCCACTGCACTTTTACTACTGTAACATGTCTACACCTTAGTACCAAGATGAAACCCCTCAAATAGCCAGTCAAGGCCACTCCATCTACTTATGTTCCGACATCTTCATCTATCCTGTTCTCCCTTAAAGAACGTTTGCACCCAAATCATGTTCTCCCCTGCTCACTTTCTTCAAAAATCCAGATGGGATCCTAACCAGCTCTTTTAATGTATTGCCATCCCTTTTATCTTCTTTCTCAACCCTTCCACACTCTTTTCAACAGACTGATGTTTTTTTTTAAGATGCCTCAAGCTTAATAAGGCACTTCAAGTGAGGTCTTATCAGTAGCCGCTAAATAGGCATAATAACAGCTATATCCCTGGAGTTTGCAAATCTGGTTATTCTGCTTAAATCACAATAGCCTTAACCAGAGTCTTTTCTCATCACACAGAGCAATGCTGTTAAGGAATGATAATGACTCCTGACGCTTTTATGTTTGCCATCCCCATCTATATGGTTTGCTGACTGATGATAGAATGGTATCTTCATTGTCAGCCCATGATTACAGTTTTTGTGCCAGTTATTTCAATAACTGAAACTGGTCAATTAAGTAAAGAAAGGCTGATGAATACTCCAAAAAAATCAGAAAAAAATAAGTCACATAGAAGGTCATTAGCAGTTATATGGCTACGATTGCAGTATCCAAATTAAAGCCGCAGGACTAAAAATAAGATCCAAAGTTCAAAGAGGTAATCAAATCAGTCATAACAAACCAAGAATAATATCAGTAATGGGTATATAGTAAGAATGTTATATGTACAAAAAGAAAGAGAAGAAATTATGCATACTGCAACCTTTATACATGAAATCAGGTTTATTCATTCTTCTGCAGTGACTACAGTGTGTATCCAAGTCACAAAGCAGATAACTTCTCAAAAATTACAGCACTAAAATCAGTTCTTCCCAGAAGTGACACCAGAAACTTGCCTTCCAGTGAAGCAGGCAATGCTTTTCTATGTTTTTCTAAACTGTCTGACTAAAAGCAAATACATTCTTCTTTGGAAAGTGCATGCAGTTAAATGTGGTTTGATTGTAGAAGGAGAAGAAAGGTTGGACCACTGCAGGGTAAGGCATAATCAGTACACTCCCATGTTATTGTTACTGCTTTTATAGGGGTCTATATTAAATAAGCGAACGCTTATTCATCGACCCTAGTTCAGCAAACGCTGAAAATGCCGAACACTCAGAACAGCGATTTTTTTCCCAGGGAAAAAAATCGCTGTTCCACAAAAAAAAAAAAAAAAAACTTAAAACAGTATTTAATGTGGGGGGTTTCTCCCCCCTCACTCCCCCTACTTAAATATACCAACTCCAAGATCGCACCATAGTGGAGGAAACTGCAAACTCCTGAAACTGGCCCAGCAATTTTTTTCCCTGAGAAAAAATTTGCTGTTCCGGGTGTTCGGGATTTTCAGAGTTCACTGAAATAGGGTCGATGAATCAACGTTCGCTTTTTTAAGCATTCGCTGATTCAATATAGACCTTTTATAGGCATCACACTTGTAATGCTTGCTCTAAACTACTCTTGCCACATGGTAGGCCATATCACATAAGGTCCCCTCATCTTATAGCCTTACTCTTTCTCAGCTACTAACACATTTTTTCTCCACTTCACTCACCCTCTCTGCCCTGACCCTCATTATCCCACAGCATTTCCACCACGATGTAAACCTGAAACATAAGCATGTACAATTGTAAAATGTGCATTTCTTTCATAATTGTTGCTACATTTATTAATTGCTAGTGTACATTTTTAGTTCTGTTTTTGATATATACAGCTTACTGCTTCTCTGTTCCACTTTTTTTCTTTGTGAATTATTTCACCTGGGCAGTATCTGCACATGGTCAGTTATGATCAATATACTACCCCAGAAAAGAAATGTAAAACAAAATACTATAATACAGTTGGAAGCTACATAGACTGGTAAGAGCATATGCATAGTTGTTCCAGATTTACAGTTGTTAACAGTGGCACAGCTCACAGTACAAAAGAATATTATGCTGAGATTCCCTGGTTCACATGCTGCCTAAGACAGTCATGGATGTTCCTTTGTGTTTGGATTTTATGTTTAGGTACACCATACTAAGCTGGCTTTGTAGTTTTTTATTGGTGTTCCAGTTCACAGTGAAAAGCCATTAAATTATCCATGTGTAACAGTACCTGACAAAAAGATGTGCAGCTATTCCCTGTTGTTTTTTGTATCTCCACTAGGAATAATGTGCTCATTTCTGCTTCCAAAACAGAGAAGAAGTTTCCATTATTGAGTGAGTTATATCCAGGATGCCATCTATGAACTGCTGATCTATTGGGACTCAGCAATGAACATCACAATAACTCTGATGTAGTCAAAATCCCATACCATGTGCTTTGTAAATGAATGTGTATATCTGAAAGGCAATGAATAATAACAGTTCTGGATTTAGAAATGTGATCGTCACTGGCAGCTCCATTAACTAGAATATGGTGCTGTCTGATGTTTCCAGTACAAACCAAAAACACTGCTGGTGCTCACATACAACAAAACTGTTTTGTCAGACACTGCTGAGCTGTACTAAGCATAAGCATCACAACTATGCAGTTTAAAGACTTCTTACACTGTCTGAAATTCATAATAAATGCACTGCCTGAGTCTGCTGTGTAGTATATTACCCTGTATATAATTAAAACATTTCTCACCTGCTGAAATAAGTGAGTAGTGTGCAGGAGAAAGTCGACCTACATTCCTCGTGGCTGTCTCTTTTCATGTTTCAGTGCTACTATGGTCTCAAAGACACTGCTGTCACAAATAATGAGAAGTCGGTCACCTTCTTCCAGGTGGGTCACTTGTGTTGCCATCAGGAGTGATTCCACAGTGTTGATGATGTATAACATAAAAAGGAGCACAAGTGTCAGTCTAAATGACAAGTACAGCTTCTGTATGTAACAACTAGCACTAATGAGCAGAAAGCCTCTGAATAAAAACAGCTTGACAGGGTGTGGGTTAATGATGGCTTTACTCCCACCTTATATTATATTATCACAAGGCAGAGCAGAATAACTTAAACATGAGAAAAAGTCAAATCCTCAGTCAGAAGTGCTCTGTTAGGATTATAAAATGTACATGCATTTAAAACTTATACAATTACTTATTTGCTGACATGATTTACTAAGGTCACGTAACATGGTTTGACCACTAAAGTTACAGGATTCAGAATCTGTTGTATTTATAAGAGATAAAAAGGGAATGAGTGATTACTTTTATAGAGATACTGATTATTTTTATAAAGTACCATTATAGCCTGGTAAGTTATGTACCATTAATTATATTAAGGCTACATGTGTGAAATAGCAAGAAATGGTAAAAACAGCTGAAATTAGCCAGAAACAGTGGAATTAGCAGAAAGTTTAGTGAGACGCTATGGGAAAATACCTAATAGGTCTGCATACTAATGCCCATTTAGAAATTTAGCTTCCAGTGTGAACAGTTAAATAAAAGAATAAAAAGATGCATTTAATGCTGGCATGTCTATTCATTTTTAGAATTCATTGTTTCTCTAGCTGAAAGCTGGGGTCAGTTGAGGAAATATATTGGTGTTTTAAAGGAATAAAGTAGAGAAGAAAATGAAAACCAGCAGAAAGTTCAAAAAAGTGAGAGGGGAGAGTCTGTATTCAGGAAATATTCAGTACTTGCAGGATGCGGCACAAAGTGTTTTCTCCTAAAGGAGAAAAGCTTGTCAAAAATGAAGAGATGTACATTGTTTATATAGTTTTATTGCTGGACTACAGTTTGTAGGGTAAGGGATTGTGAGGAATAAAAATAAGGAGAAAAATCAAATCAGCACAGCAGCATATAAGAACGAGAAGGTACGGGCTTGAAGACATATAACGGAACAGTGCAAAGCAAAATAACTGAATATGAAACAATTCAGTCAGACAGAAGGAGTCACAAGAAAGGAAGAAAGGGGAAAACGAAGAGAAATGGGGGGGCAGTAAAAATATATGTTTATTATGAATATAACTTCCTAGAATGTGAATGGGTTCAGTGGGGAAAAAACAAGTGATGGCAGATATTTTTAAAAGTAGGGAACAAATACTAATGCTCCAAGAAACCCTCTTTGGGAGTTAAGATATCCAGAAAAGAAGGATATTATGTGCTAACAGAGTTATAAAGAAAGAAGGAGAGGGGTTGTAATTTTACTGGAAAAAATGTTAATAATAAGACTGAAAAAGAAAACAGACACCCAAATGGGAGATATATCATTCTAAGACAATATTGGTAGGAAGAAAGAATAACTCTATAACTGTGGTGGACACACACACACACACACACACACACACACACACACACACACACACACACACACACACGCACACACACACACACATATATATATATATATATATATATATATATATATATATATATATATATATATATATATACATACACACACATACGTACATAGTCATACATTAAATGGGAAAGACTAGATGGATTTTATATATCAGTAAAACATTCAAATTTAGTAAGGACAGAATACATACCCTATTATACTCTCGAACCATGCCCCTATTATTTTAAAGTTAAAAAGAGTTACCCATGAGCCTATGCTGACACTGGCACATAGACATACATTTCATAATGAAGGAATATACGAAACAGATGAAGGCTGTGAAATCCTAATGTAGCTAGAATGGAAACAGAACAATAGAGGGTCCCAAAAATATGGGAGTTTTATGGTTAGCTGTATAAACAACACAAAATATGGGAGGAAAATAAGACTGACAAAGATAGTTTCCTGAAAGATGTAAATATAACTCATTTAGACAAAAGGAGTGCAAGAGACTGATAAAGAAAATTACACAGGAGGAAATTGAAATGGCAGTGAAGAACCAGGCTATGGCTAAAATACCAGGCGTGGACAGAATTCCGGTGGAGATTTGGAAAACAGGAAGTGAGAAAATGATAGGAATTTGGACAGCATTATTCAACAGAATATTACAGGGAGAGACGGGAGATACCAAAATCATGGAAAACAACTATATTAGTTGTGATTCCTAAAGGGGGTAATGACCCAGCTAACCTGACATTATATAAACCAGTATTAGCTATACATCAGGATTATAAGATTTCTATTACAACATTAGCAAAAGGACTAGCCCAAAGATTGCCCTGGATTATTAATCTGGATCAATGTGGATTCACAGAGGGAAGACAAACATTTGATAACATAAATAAAACTTTGATGATACAACAAGCTGAAAGGGAAAAGACAGCTTGATGATGATAGGACTAGTCACTGAAGAATCTGGGCCTTAATAACCAAGTTATGTACAGAAGCCTATGTAAAAGTAATAGGCTTTTTATCTGAAACATTTCAGCCATTAAGTGGTACTAGACAGGGCTTCCCGCTATATACGCTACTCTTTCTTTTACACATAGAACATTAGCAACAAAAATAAAATAATTCACAATACAAGGATATAATTGGTACGGCAGAAAATATGGCGCTGTTTGCAGGCAATATTATCCTATACAGAACAAAGCCAGAAAAATACATAACTAAGCACTATTGCAGAAGTACTGTGGTATAGCAGGATATAAAATAAATGAAGATAAAACAAAGGCAATAGTTTTAAATTAAACTCCTCCTCATAAGTTAGTGCAGGCATATCCCTTTTTATGGGGATTACTAAGTAATGGCTTTATACTGTGCTCATCAGTATAGTGCTAGGTTGTAATAATTTGTTCTAGACAACTCTACACACTGTATTACTTTGATTTTCTATCAGTATACCTCCGGGTAAACCTGTTTTGACCTTACATTCATGAATTTTCTTATCATTCCTTTACTCTTACAATATCCCATATTCTCTTGTTCTGAATCACAATGGTCCTTCCTCCATCTCTAGGAATAAGTTTTGACTTTATTGCTTCCATAGTAGAGTTTTCCTCTTTTCTTTCCTTTCCTTTCAGAGCCTGTGGTCACTAAATCCAACACTTACCCCAATACTGCAGGAACTCTACCACAAGGCCCAGCTCACAAATGTTTTAAGTGCAAATTTTGTCACTGGGCAATGTACACAAGTTTAACATGAAGAGCCTTCCTGTCTATTAACTTTAACTAACTACCATAATATTGCCACATCATATCCCAACTCCATCACAAACACACATGCATTACATCACAAAACCCTCTTTCTCTCCCTGCCTATCTCTCCTTCTCTGTACCAATATACATGCTCAGATCTGTTCTCTTATAGATATATTAAGGTTAAGAATAGCACTTTATCAGCAGTACTGAAAGTCAGAAACAAATACAAATGGATCCATACCTGTACACACCCCACCTCCATCCTGAAACTTAGTGGAGATATTCACCCTAACCCCGGACCCACACATCAAATACCCACCATGGCCAACCCATTACTTTCCAATTTGCTAACTCAGCCGTTCTGGTTTTTGACAAGTCGATATTTCCGTGTTGATTAAGACATGTTCAGCAAACATGTCTTTCAACACGGTAATACAGACCCAGGTAACTAAACAGGAGAGCAAGAATTTATGAGGATACTGACAGCAGCTTAGACAGACAATCAAAAGGATGCTGATGAGAATGAAAGAAGATGAGAAGCAAAGCCTACGCGATAAGAATCCTGTATCTTACAGAATACAACCCTTCTCCTGTTACTAGATAGGTTACCATTGGAAGCCACACACACACACACACACACACACACACACACACACACACACACACACACATATATATATATGTATGTGTGTGTGTATATATATATATATATATATATATATATATATATATATATATATATATATATACAGGTCTACCTGAAAACACCGACACGCAGAAACACCAACAACGAGATAACCAACACCACAAAACCGAAAGTTCCAAACACGAAACTTCACATGCCTGACAAACCACAATTCTGACAATCAACAAGAAAAAGCAAATACCTTTTCTGTAAAACACACACACACAACACAAGCACACCAAAAACCTTACAAACCTACACTAAACTAAACCTTACATACACAACTATCTATGCACTAACCTTAACCCAAACCCTAACTCTAAGGTCCACCACTATCGCACACTCACCTAACCCGCACCCTAACCCTAACTCACTTAACCCGCCCCTAACCCTAAAGTCTGTCACTATTGCACACTTACCTTACCCGTACCCTAACCTTAACTCACTTAACCCGCCTCTAACCTTAAAGTCTGTCACTATCACACACTTACCTTAACCGCACCCTGACCCTAACGTCCGTCACTATCACACACTTACCTTAACATGTCGGTGTTCTCAGCGTCACCGTTCTGAATGGAGTTCTCCATACAGCGCAGAACAGGAGGGTCTATATCACCACATCGAATGGTGATAAGTTCGAATGCCCTTTGTTCGAACCTAAAAGTCCAAAAACCCTAAACAGTGAACTCACGGAACAGCTGCTCTGTGAAAAAAAAAATCATAACTTTAAAACAAACTGAAGTGGGGTGCTTCTCCTCCCACACCCCCCAACATAGGTGGGTTGTGCCCCCCACACCGCCCCTACTTATATATATCAACTCTGAGATTGAATCTACAGTGGAGGAAATAGCAAAGCCGAAGATGGCCCACTGATTTTTTTCCCTGGGAAAAAAATCGATGCTCTGTAACTTCGCGGTTTAGGGCTATCGGACATTTCGGTTCAAACAAAGGCCGTTTGAACTTATCACCATTCGATGTGGTGATATAGACCCGGAATAGGAAGATTTCCCTTTTCCACATTGTAGTGCAATCTCGGTGTTGGTATATTTAAATAGCAGGGGGTATGGGAGGTGTAGCCCCCCACAGGGGGTGCAGGGGGGCTTGCTCCCCTGCTAACAACGTGTTGGTAATTTTTTGTGTTGTGTTCCTGTTTGTAACACGTATTTGAAATTCCAAAAGTCAATCATATGGTCTCAGCCATATGAAAGTCGGCCTTTTGGAATTTCAATCTGTCGGGGACCCATATATATATATATATATATATATATATATATATATATATATAGATAGATAGATAGATATAAATATATATATATATATATATATATATATATATATATATATATATATATATATATATATATATATTATAGGTCTTTTTTCAAAACAGCACAACACCAAATGTCGATATGCATAATGTTGACTTACAATCAACATTGTAATGCACATACTTCAAGAAATAACCTGAGCATGCAACTTTAAATCAATTGTTTTTTTGGGCAGAGGCAACCCCCACACCCCCTGATCCTTATATATTCTAACCCCGAGACTGCACAATACAGGGGAAGGGAATTTTCCTTAACCTCAGTACTGTAGGGATCTCAGACAACTGTCAATCATCTGTTTTGTTGGCCAAAATGTGTCGACAAAACAGATGTCAACCTTAATGACAGTCAACTAAAATAAGTGATTCATTGACATGTTAATGTTGAAAATGCTAACATCGATACACTCCTGCTCATGCTGAGAGCATGAAACTTGGACCATACAAAATAAAAACCTTTTCTGTGGGGGACAGGGCCCCACAAAACTCCTGTTAATTATATATACTAACCCTGAAATTGCACAATCCCTAGGTAAAGGGAAAATTCCCTGACCCTGTTATTGCCAATCAACACAAAATTGTCAACCATCTGTGTCTTGATCTGAGATTATAGACCCTCAAAATAACGTTACTTGTATCTCCCTTTGTGAAAAATGTGTATGTTTTATTGATAAGATGGTAGACCTCTACCCACTGGAGCACTGTCTTGTTTATGCATTTCACATATGTGCACAGGTACTTTAAGTAACAATAAATAAATAAATAAATAAATATAATGAATACAAAAGTTGGCTGGTACAAAAGTCTTAAATAAGGTAACAGGGGGTCTGTTATTCAGGAATTCCAAATTACTGATAAATCATCAAAACAAATCAAAAGAAAATGACTTAACATTATGTTTCTTACAGAAACTAGTATTAATATATGAAAATAGCATCACTAGCATCATGAGCTCCAATAATATTAAATAAAAGGACAACAATTAATAACATAAACTAAAAGGAAACTGTTACCAGTGTGTCACTGGCTATCCTTTTCTGATTTATGCTTGAAAAATTATGTGACATAATTCAAATCTTAAATCTATCTGAGAAAGTTTAAGAGAAAACCTTGAGACAAACCCAAATCAGAGATCAATCAGAACAACAAAAAGAAGAGGTGGTATATTTAAAATGAGATTAATGGCAACTGTCATAAACAAAATATGTACCAGGCAGATGTCATCTCTGCTATAGAACCCCTGTTAATATCAAGCAATCACACAACTCTACAGAGAGAAAACGCAAATTAAAATATATAGTTTAAGCACAATAATCCCAGAAAACTTCCAGACATAAATACTGTCAAAAATATATAGTCATTTCAGATAAAGTGGGTTAACAATAAGGAATACAAGATGACTGCTTGCAGTTGTTTCATTGCCCAGTCTATTCACAGCAGAGTATAAAATGTAGTAGACAATATTTTATATTACCTTCCAACATTAAAATATAAGTTCCATTTCAGCCAGTAAAACCATAACAGCAATCATTCTGGACATTCTAACAAAAAATAAGAGGTCTCCATTTACTTGCAATGTGAATGTGTGGCAGCTACTTTTGTTTAAATAAAAATGCCTGTTTCATAGCAAATGAAGTAACAACTGTAGAAAATAAAATCCAGACTGGATGTAAACTTTAGTGGAATAATGTAATTTCAAATATGCATATCATGCCTTTATCATATTTATAGGTTTGTTACTACAAAAAAAATGAATGTTTAATTTGATTGCACTTGTAATTTAATTTGCCTTCCAACACTTAGCAGCTGTTTTACAAATATTTTTTTCAGATGTTTAAACAATATAAAAATGATGTATTAAAAAGTATTTTTTAACTTTATAGTTCTAAAATATTTTATCAGGCTATGCTTTTACAAACTACATTCAGATATGCATTTATAGAAACATGTTATAAATGTCATCTTAATTGAAGTTGGGAGTATTATAATTTCTTGGTGTTCAAATTATAATTTCAGTAGCAGTGTAGAAGTTAAATGCATAGCTAATATGCAATCATTCTATACAAAGAAGTTGGCACTAAAATATGTTAAGGTCACAGTGCTGAAATCTGAGTATTTATCTCTGCTACACATCTCACTTCGATGTTTGAGAATGAGAACATTTCAGAATACTAATTATTTGAAAAGCAAAAGGACCTGATGATAAATAATATTAAATAGCCATAAGTTATCTGTACAACTAACCGAAGCAAAATTTTGGAAAGGCATGACAGGCTTGGATTATAGCTGCAAAAACGTAATATCTCCATGGTAAACAACATGTTTACAAATGTACTTTATCAGTTAACTAGTATTCTACCTAAGGAACTTTACTATCTCTTAAGATCGGAGTTCACAGAATTCCCCAAAAAGGTGTTATTTAGCTATAATGTTGTATAAAATCATGTGTATATATATATATATATATATATATATATATATATATATATATATATATACATTTACATAGACACACACACACACACACACACACACACACACACACACATATATATATATATATATATATATATATATTATATACGGTTCCCATAAATTACCACATGATGGTAGTCCACTGAA
Organism: Protopterus annectens; assembly: GCF_019279795.1. Taxonomy (NCBI): domain Eukaryota; kingdom Metazoa; phylum Chordata; order Ceratodontiformes; family Protopteridae; genus Protopterus; species Protopterus annectens. The sequence goes on along the minus strand of NC_056733.1, from coordinate 482,082,860 downwards.
CGCAGAAGGTGTTATAAGATTTCTGGGAAAACAGGTTGACAGCAACCTCTCTTTTGACCACCACATTGCCACTGTGATCAGAAAGTCCTTCTATGTGGCACATCTTATTACTAAGGGTTTTGCATCCAGGAAGAAAGAGGTCATTGTCTCCCTCTACTCTTCCCTCATTAGGGCAATCATCGAGTACAATGTCCCATTTGGCATGTACCTCACTAGACACCTGCAACAACTGGAGAGGCTGCAAAAGTACTTCACAGAGAGGATCCTAGGCCTTAAACACTTTTCCTATATGGACAGACTCAAAAAACTCCAACTATTCTCTGTCTGACATCGCCTACTTAGAGGCGATCTCTGCTTGACTTACAAAGCCATGTCTGACCCAGCGCTGTTAGAAATGCTACATCTAAACAAATCCCAATCCCTCCACACCACATGCTCCAGAGACCTCAACCTCATAACCACAATCAACAGAACAAGCTGGAAGGACAGGTTCATGACCGAGAGACTGCCCTTGCTATGGAATAGACTTCCCATACATGTCAAGCAGAGCACTTCACTGGCCCTCTTCAACAGAAATCTTGATGAGTGGATGGGAAATAGAAAATTCACCCCGGGGATCACTCCAGTGGCTCTACTCGACAGAGGCACTGGGAACTAAGGTTGGGTGGCACGATGCCAGGGTAATCCTATGGGCTAGGCTTGTAAAGGCTCCAGGGCCATTAGCCTAGTACACACCTGTGAACCTATATATAAATATATGGATCTAGTGACAGTCTAAACTGCTTAAGGTCGACATGAAAATAGTCAATAAAAATGGTCTAAACCAAAAAGGGTGACAAAAACTAAACACATCAAAAAACAATGTTTTTGCAGGAGGGTAAACCCCTCTGCACCACCCATGAAGGGGTTTATGCCCCCCATACCCCCTGCTAATTAAATATACCAATTCCTAGGTAGTGCTACAGCAGAGAAAGGGTATATACCCCTCTTTAGTGTAGTATCACTTCTGTTCATATTATCTGTTTTAAACTTTTTTTGTTGACATTTTCATGTCAACCTAAGGCAGTTTAGACTAATGTTACTAGACCCACACAGACACGCATATATATGTTCAGTACCATCAGCACCATGGTACTTTATACCATCTATTGGTAGATGTGCTTTCTAGAGAAGTTTTTATCTTTGTGTGCAAGAACAAAGTAAATCACTCTTTAGATTAGCTCTGTCTAAGCCTCTCTATTACGTTTTTTTACACCTTCAAATTATTTTACCATTTTCTAGTAACAATATGGGTCAGACGTGAAGAAATAGGAATAGTGAAACCAAAAGTCAGTAAATAAATGCAGAAAAAATAAAACCCACTGATGTGACATAACCAACATCACTAATTTCTTGTAGTAAACTGGAACTTCAAGGTAACCTGCAGAAAAATGAAGGTCTGAGTGTTAAACATTTTAAATTTTTTGCACTCTGACTGAATTAGTTAAGAAAAGGAAAGAAGCAGAAGGGCCTACAATTTTACATATAGCTGGAGAAGAATAAATAAAAGTGTGTAATATATGTGGGCTCTTTGAGCATGAAAAAAGTAATTTATCCATGGTGAAACAAAAATTTAATGAGAACTTTGAACCTTTGAAAACCTTCCTTATGTGAGACATTTTTTTCTACAAGAAATCGAGGGTTGTATGAAACTATAGATGCTTATATGACTAAACTAAGATATAATGCTAAGACTGCAAGCTTGGAAATCTGCTTGATTCACTAATAAGGGATAGAAATGTGTGTGGCATACAGAAGGCTTGTGTGAGACGCAATATGCTAATGGAAAAAGATTTGACATAAGCAAAAGTAAAATACATATGCAGAAAAATGAACGGAATTACATGCACATGAAATAATTGACTAAAAAGATGGAAGTGTGTAATATAAATTAAAAAATACCAAAATGAATCTTAAAAAGAAAGAAGATTGTATAAAAAATGTGAAGTAGGTCAATCATGATAGTAAAGTAGCAAGTCATAGTAGTTGTGTATGCTGTGATAACACCTGACAAAACTATGGTCTCTGTTTAGTGTAGTTAAATTCATGAAACTAAAGCTTGCTCGGCCTAAAGAGGTAATTATAGAAACTGTGGAAATTTTAGTCATTTTGCTAAAATGAGTAGTTATCTGTAAAAGTTCATTCAGCAAATGTAAAGTCTGCATGTAGTTTTACAGTTTTAGGGCACCTGATTCAAGGCAAACAGCCAATATGGAACACATACTTTGGCAAATTTATAGGAAATACAGCACAACCAACCCAAAGTGTTCCTAATTAATCTGATTCCCTGAAATACAATGAAACCCATTCCAATTACTTCCAATAACTAAACTGTGGAATCTACTCTTGTGAGTACTTTTGCCAATATTTATCACACTCATAGTGTTACTGTCACTAAGAGACCTAACATTTTTCGGTCTATGTTCGGCTATTGAAAACATAAATGCTTAAATGGCTAAATATTGTACGGAAAACATCGATATGAAACATTACCAAATATGTGCAACTTTGAAAATGAATTCATCGAATTGCCATAGTTGGCTAACAACCAGGAAGTAATGCGATGCATAAGGTAATTGAAGGAAATCTTTTAAATTTGTACTATTCCCACTGTAGTGGAATCTTGAAGTTGGTATATATAATTTGGGGGGGTGTAGTGGGCGAAGCCCCCCACCGTGTTTGGTTGCATTCTCCATATTGGCCAACTATGGGCATTTGATGAATTTATTTTTGCAGTTACTCGTGTTTGGTACTGTTCTTTATCGATGTTTTCCATACTATATTTAGCCATTCGAGGGTTTATGTTTTCGATAGCTGAACATAGACCCGAAATTTTCACGTATTTCAAGCACTAAGGATATCCTCAGAATAGGGTTGTGAAATGCCTTGTACCCAATATGTAGACAGTCTCTAATTTGTCTATAGGCAATGTCACATAGACCAAGAAACCTTAAAATAGCAGGATAATTCAAAAGTCTACAAGCAGGTATACTTTTGGAGTAATTCTTCTAAACTGGTTCTAATATTTTCTCCTAAGACTTTGAGTATTCACAAAATGAAGCATGACATTAAATAATTTGTACAATATATGAGATATACATGCTAATCAAAGTTAAAGGAATCCTAGTTGCCATTTTATATATATATATATATATATATATATATATATATATATATATATATAGGACGTCAAGCTGGCACCTCGGCGTTCGTGAAAATCTACTGCCAATCATCAGCGGACCAGAGTTCTGCTGTGGCGACCCCTAATTGGGAAAAGCCGAAAGACATATATATATATATATATATATATATATATATATATATATATATAGTTCCTACGTTTGATTGAAAACTCAAAATATGGAAACCTAAAATGTAGAAAACTCAAAATATTGAAAATGGGACTTTACCCTTTCCCCACTGTTGTGTAATCCTGGAGTTGGTATATATAATTTGCAGGGGGTGCGGAGGTACTTACATGGGGTGTTGCTTGCATTAAAATATATTTTCAATATTTTGAGTTTCCAACTTTTGGGGTTTCAATATTTTTAGTTTTTGAAGTTTTCAGTATTGTGGCATCTCAAGTTCATCACTCTTAGTGTGTCACCTCTCACTTTTGAAGCATTCTTTAAGAGTAAAGATGTATTATTAAGGAAAATCCCTATATCTTATTATTAGATTAGCTTGTTCTATTTGGACCAAAATGCATTATCTTATACGTGTTAATATTTAGCACTAACCGGAATACCAGAACACATATTCCAATCAATTTATTAAAAATACATCTGTACCAACCTGTAGGTTCAGTATGCATTTGAACATTGAAATTGAAATTCTCTCTGGATAAGTACTCAATCTATTCATGTCATCTCCAGTTACAGTAATGGACCCTAATTTGACATTAACTGCATACTTCAAGATCCAGTGCAAGCCCAAAATTGGGAATGTGGAAAAGACTATTTTAAACATAATAAAAACTAAGACAGATCTCTGTGGCACACCAATAGTAACTGGGACCCACTTTGATATCTGACCTATGAGAATAACCCTCTGCTGTCTATGAGATAGCAACTGATGGATTCACCTTACAATATATGGGTTTACCATCCTCATTAATAAGCTTTGAATACTTCCATCATGTGGAAGGCAGTCAAAGGTCTTGGCAAGGTCCAAATAAACCATTGTAACTTCCAGGCCTATGTCTAAAGTTATAATAACAGGTTCATAAATGCAATTTAAGCATGTCAGGTTAGGCATTCCCCCTAGAAAATCAGTTACTATTGAAAACACACAGTCCATCCATAAGAGCTAAACCAAATACCTTTTAAAAAATTTGCATAAATAACATTTGCTATAACATTGCATGAAACAGATATATGCCTTATGGGGTGATATGCATTCACAAGTCTGTGCAACCTCCCTTACTTACAAGCACCTTATTTGCAACTTTCTAATCTGCTTGAACCTTCATCTCTACTAACGTTGCATTATACATGATATTAACAGGTTCCACAAGAGATTCCTTGATGTTACTAATAAACTGACCAGAAATACTCTGCTGCCCTGTATTATAGGTCCTCCTGATCATCTACAGGGCCTTCCTAATTAAATGTGGAGAACACTGGACAACTGCTATGGGTGACATCAAAATACCAGTTAGATGAAATGGCAGTGGCTGCAGCAACCAAGCCATAAGATAACTGGTAACCATTTAATAATTGGGTCAATAATTAGAATGTTATCTAACACCAAAGGACGTACATTACTCTGGTAGCTGACATACTTATACAATTATCTCATGTTACCATTCTTGGATACCAAATACTCCTCATATCAGGATTTTGCCCTCAGTATGGTCATTATCATATTTGTTACTGCCACAGTGTAGTTCCTTTTACAGGGCATTTTCTTGCACATCCTGTATTTGCGGGGGGAGGGGGGTTCAGAAGCATATGTATTTTATTGTACCAACATGGAAAAATGATCTATTTTTAACTCACGCATTTCTTGGTGACATTCCTTGCAACATTAGATTATACAGACTGACCAGTTTAGTTCATTCACTCAAACTGCTTTTTTCATATGCCTCCTTGCAGCTGACAATATTCATACATCAAAGTTCATGTAATGCAACTGATGAAAATGCTGAAGTGACATTTTATGAAAAGGATACAAGCGCAGAATCTGAGAAGGAGCTGTTTGTCAGCAAAGTTGATGTGGGTACAGTAAATAAATAATTCTTAAAAAGCAAAGCAAGTACATACATAGGAAGAAAAAGAAAAATTATTGATTATTGTTGTATATATTAAGTATAAAAGGGACATGGGAGAAGAAAGTAATGTTTTGATTGCAAATTCTTTCATTGCTTTAGGAATTAAGGACAATCTGCACAGTTCTATGTTTGTCTTGTTTTTATATTCACACAATAGATTCATCCTAAGTGACAAATGGAATGTCAGTGTATATACAATAAGAAAACTTACAAAGTTTTTTACAAACTGCAGCATTGCAACAAGTCAAAGTCTTGGACACAGCAGCCTTCAAAGAGTTGACGTTAGCAAGACAAATTTACAGCATCCAAACAAATGCGAATGGTTGTTATACCAGTGAAGTGTTTGAAACTGAAGCCAAAAGCATGCATTGTGCTAAGGTGAGTGTAAGGCATATAGTTGTAATGACTATACTGTTCATGTTTTAAAAGAAAACAGTCTGAGCTGCAGCAGTAAAGCTGTGCAGTGTCCAGAAATGTTAGCAGAGCAAGTCAAATCCCTGATAGAAAAATACAGCAACTTATTTTCAGGCATTGGCTGTTTGCTAGGGGAGTATACCCTCATGCTGAATCCACATATTCCCCGTGTAGTATGCCCCAATATGTGCCAGTGGCCATGAGGAAGAGAACTAAGAAGCCACTCATTACCAGACAAAGTGGACCAAGAGGCTGTGTTAACAGTATTGTAGCAGTAGTGAAAGTAAATAAAATCCATATATGTATTGATCCCAGGACTTGAATAAGTCTGTTTAGAAGTAACATTATCTTCTTTAGACCGTTCATATGTGTGTGCTAGGCTACAACCACTGGGGTCTTTTAAAGCCTAGCCATACATCCTAAATCTTTGACAAGTTCTGGTAACCTTAGTAGTATAAGCAGGAGCTTGGGAGATGAAACATTTATAAGCAAGGACCAGGAAGATGAACTGTTTATTAATATTCTGCCTGTGTCCATTAGAGACATAGATGCTGAACCAGGGGTGAATTTCAGTTCTCCACCCAATTATCCAAGTTAAATTTGAAATGGGTTAGGGAGGAATTCTGTTTAACATGGATTAGGAACCTGTTCCAGAGAAGGGGTTTGTCTGGGATATATACCTGTCTTTCCAGCAGGTCCTATTTATGTCACAGGCAAGATTTAAGTCTTTAGAATGGATAATTCTGGTGTTGTTTGTTTTGCGGATCTGAAGGAGGTCCATCAGAGCGGGGTCTGTATATGCCTTATATGCCAGGCATAGATCTCCCCTCAATAGCTTGTAGGAGACAGAATACAGGGATACAGCCCTGAGGCAGTCTTCATAGAGCATATTATTTGCACTCTGTATTCTTTAAGTGAGGAACTTCTGTGGATATTCTATTTGATATGCCAAAGGTGGCATTACACTCAGTGATAGGTCCGCTGAATGCCAAATGCAGTGGAATAATGACCTCATTGGACCTAGATGCCATACCTTTGTTTATAAGTTGCACAACATAGAATGATTTCCTCATTAATGTACACATGTTATGCTCAAAGGCTAGATTACTGTCTATGTGTGTCCTCAATTCCCTGACAACTGGATCGACTCTTAGAGGTGTGTTGTCAATATGGTAGTGTCAAAGGAAAAATAAACTTCAAAAAGATCAATACACGGTAGGTTCAGGTTAAGGCACTTTAATCTTGCAGCAAGGAGACAAAAACATGTTAATAAAGAGTTTGTCTAACTAAAATGAGGAAGTAAAGTCATTTTTATACATTTTCTAACAAGACATTGCCTACCAAGCTGACGTAACAGATCACAAGTTTTAACATCATTACTTCATAGCAGCTGTTTGTCCATGATTTTCTGCTTGCACTATCAATTTTATGAAAAACTTCCTAAGAAAAACAACATGGCCTTGGTGACCACTGGTTGGATACAGCTTCCCACTATGTTATGTTACCATTCAAGGTACTATGGCTAATTTGAGTACAAAGCAAGTACAGATTCTTCAAGCAGTCTTTTGTTTCATGTATCTCTTCTTTTCTGCAGCTGTGCATGTTCTCATAACATGAACAGAGCTGATTGTTCATATTCAATCATATTATAGAAAACAGTATTGTTCTATTCATTCACTATTCATTCATTTTCCTGACCTATAAGATAATCACCTGCTTCTCAGTACATTTCCAAAAGGCATAAACATGAATTTTGCTGTGCTAGCAAATACTAGGTCAGGGTGCATTTTGCAGTTTCAGAAAGCATACTGTGGTTTGAAAAATCATCTTATAATTTCATACAGAATTAAGCTGTACATAAAATAGAATGAAATGTGTTAATTCTTTTAGCTTCTAATAAGCACTAAATATATATATATTAATACATATTTCTCTAACATTTCCCCCCTGTTAATACTTTTTATTCTATTTTCAAAAGCATAAACAGTTTGCTTCTTCTCCTAACCTCTTCCATTTTGGATTTGCAGTTAAGAGAGTCATTTAGTTTAAACTTATGAAAGCATTTCAGTATTTTGATACAAAGTTTCAGAAACTGATATGTCTATAAAATCTTTGATTAACTTTTTCATGCAGGGAATACCACAACAAATGCATGCTCCTAATAGGAGTAATCCCACACAAATGGCAATCAGGATGTTCATTTAAATGGAACCCCACCCCCCAAAAAATTCTGGAAAAAGTCCATCAGAGGGTTTGGGCCTGGTTTGGTCATGGCCGACACTTGCTGGATCACCTCAAGATGGTCGTTTATCTCATGCTGGTTGTCAGGAATATACGAACAGCATTCTTCTTTGATTAAAGTGCACGTACCACCTCTTGCCACTAGGGTGAAGTCGAGAGCCATGCAGTTTTGAAGCACCATAGTTCTCATAGCGTTCTGTTCATCAGTCATTAATTCGAGAGCAGAAAAAGTTGCATTGCTCATAACTTCTACAAGTCTGGACAGTTTTCTCAGCTCCCAAATCGATTTCACTGCGTCATATGCAGGGGCTATGCCTGCCCATGATATAATAGTGTCACTCAAGTCCATGTGTGTCAGTTTATCTTTGTTCTTCATGAAGTTATGGTTTCTCCATCCTGCTTCGATTCGTCCCACTGGATTCTCAGGTCTCTTGATTGGTTTTCCAGGCTTACTGTTGACCTCTCTGACGTTTCGAATTTTCCCTCGAGGCAAAGCTGCAGTGTGTCATATGGCCGGAATCAGGTAACCCAAAAAAAAACTGCTGGACCAATTCTCAGGTAGGCATTTGTATGCCTTTATCCCACAAACAAAATAACAATTCTCTACTTTAGTATTAATATATGCTTGCCCTGCATGAAACATTTTCTTATCAATGATAGAAAGCTGCTTCAAAAGAACAGGATTATGCTGTATTTCACTAACAGTTTTTTGCATTTTCTCAAGATATGAGTCATAGTTTGTATCACAAATAGTTTCTACCTTATTAGCCTTAATATAACATTTATAAGAAACAGTCACATTGCAATTGCTCCAACCTACCTGAATAGTGTCATTTTTATAAAAACATACAATTCTTTTTTGTGTAACAGGTAGGTACAATGCTATTTTGTCTTGTGATTTTGCAGGTGTAGTATCAAAAATCAAATTTTCCCAGGTCTCATTGACCCCTAGGTGGACAGCAGTCATTAATAATCCCCCGTATGCTGTTGGTATAGCTGTGCAAATCCAGCAGTTCGAAATATTAAAAGTCTTAGCATACACAAATTTAATTGCTTGGTAAGTACTAAAGTTTGGGTGCCAGTCTATGAGTAACGCATCACGTTTGTTCAGTTCAACTCGTGTGGCTGGAAAAAGGAAAGACCACAGCAAAAAGATTATTGTTACCAATATAGCTAACAGGATGATCATGCAAGTTTTCTGAGGTTGTTCTTCATCTCTGCTTACTCTATACCTGGTCATTTTGTTCTTGTTGTATAACAGTAACAAGGTTTTTGTCCAGTTCAAAGTTCTTGACCAGTTTGCAGTGCGTCAAATGGATCCAGGGCACACGTTCAGCTATCTTGACCGCAGTGGGTGTTGCCAGCAAAACTTGGTACGGTCCCTCCCACTTTGGAGAACTCCAATTTCTTTTCTTCACGACCTTCACCCAGATCCACGTTCCCAGTTGTACTACTGCTTCCAATGGTCTGGTCTGTTCTTTATCTGAAACAGAATTTAACTGCAGAAGTTGTTTGTTATTTAGAAGTCTCCTCATATACTCTGTAAGTGAACTGTCAGCCTCCTGGTCTGCAGGCATGAGAGGTTTCCACTGAGGTATATAATATGCCCTCCCAAACAGTGTTTCAAAAGGAGATAACCCCTTTGCATTTGGAACAGTTCTCATGCTCAACAGTGCCTGAGGTAGACAGTGCACCCAGTTCTTCTGTGTCTCACTAATCAATTTCCTAAGCTTATTTTTCAGAACTCCATTATGCCTTTCTACTAATCCTGCAGATTGGGGGTGGTATGCACAATGGTTTTTCAAGGAAATCCCGAAATAATGGCTCAATTGTTGTATAGTTTGATTTACAAAGTGTGTGCCATTGTCACTGTAGATCTTTTCCGGTATGCCAAATCTAGGAATAATTTCTTTAACGAGGACTTTTGCAACAATAGCTGCATCTGGATTTTTGGTCGGAAAAGCTTCCACCCATTTGGAAAACATATCTATAATGACAAAACAGTACTTTTTATTTTCGCATTTGTTTAGTTCTATGAAATCCATACAGATAGTATGGAATGGGTATGGTGGTGTAAGGAAACTCCCTTGCTTAGGCTTCAGTGCCCCCTGTGCATGATGCCTGTTACAAACATGGCATGCTGCACAAATTTTTTGTGTAGTTTGTAAATCCATACGTTGTAAACACTCGATTCACTAACTGTACCATCCCCCCTGTTGAGACATGGCACTGCCCATGGCTCAACAAAGCTGCATATCTAAACAAGTTAGATGGCAAAATTGGTTTTCTTTCTTTGGAGATGTACAGCCCTTTCTCAGGAATTGCTCCTCGTTTTATCCATTTTTGTTTTTCTACATTTGTAGTAAGTGTCTGCATTGTTTTTAACATTTCTAAATCTAAAATCTCAGAAGGTTGTAATTCCTCACTCAAAAGAAATACTTCTGAAGCTGAAGCTGCCTGCTTTGCAGCTGTATCAGCTCTCACATTACCTTTTGAAATCCTGTCCTGTTGTTTGGTATGAGCTACGCATTTACAAATAGCTACTTTCTGAGGTAACTGAATAGATTCTAACAAATCTAAAATAAATTGCGCATGATTAATCGGTTTACCAGTAGATGTTATCATTCCTCTATTTTTCCACTGCTGTGCAAAAACATGTACAGTAGAAAAAGCGTACTGGCTGTCAGTAAAAATGTTCACACATTTACCCTTTGCCAAGGTGCATGCCCTTGTCAAAGCAATCAGTTCTGCTGCTTGTGCAGATAAGTTGTGTGGTAAAAAGGAGTGGTCCCAGAACTATTGAGGAAGTTTCGGGAATGATGCCAACAGACATACATTTTTCATTGTTAGATGCTGACCCCAAAAACCAACAACCTATTCAATCTGACTAGTCTAATATGCAAAGCCATGGAACAAATTATCATGGAAATGGTCAACAAAGATACAGGCAACATTCAGACACTGGAACCAATCTGCTTTGTCAAGGGAAGATTATGCCTACTAAACCTGGTGGACTTCTTTGAGAAGGTCACCAAGGCAATGGATGAGGGGAAAATGATGCATAGCACTTACCTGGATTAGACTAAGGTATTTGATACAATACCCCCATTCGGGTATAGTTGACAAACACACCAAACTGGTCATAATCCCCTGCATAACTTGCTGGATTGCCAGCTGGATCACAGACAGGACACAGAAAGTCAGGACTGGTGATACTACCTCCACTAAGAGACCAGTCACCAGTGGAGGAACCTCAGGGCTCCATGCTGGGACTGCTGCAATATGGCATCTACTTCTCATAGGTAAGTCTAATGTCAAGGGCCTTTGACTGACCAAGCTTGCAGATTACTACAAATTGGGAGCTATCATAGATTCCCTCATGACACAAACATCTTACAAGAGGGTCTAATACAGAAAAAGGACTAAAACTCAATGCCAGGAAATGCATTATAGTGCCTTTTGGGAAAACTGCTACCCAGGCTAATTACTCCATCAATAAGACACCCCTAAGAGTTGACCCAGTAGTCAGGGGTCTGGGAACACATGTAAACAGTAATCTGGCCTTTAACCAATATGTGGCCAAGGTAGTAAGAAAATCATTCTTTGCCACACAACTTATAAGTAAGTGCATGTCATCCAAGTCCAAGGACGTCATAGTGCTACTTAATGATGGGTCTGATAAGGGACAAATAGAGTATAATAAATATCCCCTTCGGCATGTTCCTGACCAAACATATGCAACAGTGGAAAAGCCCACAAAGGTTCCTTATCAGGACAATCCAGGGTATAAACACATTGTCTTATACAGATCGTCTTAAAGCTCTGTCTCTATATTGTGTCTCCTATGAGCTACTGAGAGGTGATTGATGCCTGACATACAAGGCACCTTGGATCCAGCTCTAATGGACCTTCTGCACATCCACAAAGTGAATAGCATTAGAACCACTAGATCCAAGGATTTAAATTTTGCTTGTGACATAAATAAGACTTGTTGGTGAGACAGATGTGTGTATTAGAGGATTCCCATGCTTTGGAACAGGTTCTCCATCCATGTGTAGCAGAGTCCATCCCTAACCCCAATTTATGCGTAACCTTGACCAACGGATGAGAAATCGGAAATACATCCCAGGTCTGGCCCGCGTCTCTCTGATAAACAGATGCAGACAGTAATGCCCAAACTAACATGCTCCCTCCAAATTACCTCTAAAAACTTTCCAATTAACATACCCCCCAATAAATACCCATGATGCATAAGGGCACAACTGGGTTGGATTGCAAGGGTAGGCTTACAAAGGCTGTGGTAGTCATTAGCCTAGTATATAACTATGAACCTATGAATCAGCAATGAGTTTTCTCAAGTGCAGTTGGAAAAAGAAAGTTCAAAACTGTGTACATTTCCTACCAAGGATCTCACTGGCCCCATAGGTCTCCCAAAAGAGTTACTGTAAATATTGTGGAAGGCATGAATGAGATAGTGAATATTACACATGATATACTGCTATTGAATGAAACAGTCAGACCATAATATGAAGCTGAATCCAAAGCAGTGACAAATAGAACTGAACTCTATAATGTATATGTGATTATGCTCCTGGATCATGGCATACAGGTAAATCCTGAACAAGTCAAGGTTATGGTGCAGTTGAAATGTCCTGAGAACAAAGCTGACTAGCAAATGTCTTTGGGAATTGTTGAATACCCTGCAAAGTTCACATCTAACTTATTCACTGTATGAATGCCATTGCCAACATCCACTAAAATGTATAATGGTTTTAGTAAACTGAACAAGAAAACATATTCAAAATCTTTAGAAGCCCATTTCTTAAGATATTATGACATCAGCAAGTTAGTTGTCCTGCAAGTAGATGCCAGTCAGGCCAGCATAAGGACAGTCTTAAAACACAGAAGATTCTCCTTAACCAATGGATCTAGAACACTGACAGGTATATAAATAAAAGAATGTCCATTGTCCCTTGTGAATGGTTGTGAAACACGTTATGAATGCATTTATGGACACAAGGTGTTAGTAGAACCAGATAGTAAGGCACTTTCAGAATATCTTTCAAAAAAACTTTGTATCAGGCACCACTGAGATGACAGAGAATGCTACTGAGTCTCCAAAAGTTTGATATTTCTGTGATGCATTCCCCAGACTTAGCCATCCTAACTGAGACTTGGCTTAAACCCCATATCCCTGACAATGAAATCACACCTTCTGGGTTTAACATACTTCGCACTGACAGAATGAATAAAAAAGGTGGGGGAGTAGCTATTCTATTCAAAAATAACTTATATGTACAATTTTGGATCTAAATATAATCATACCTAGTAACACTGACCTACTCCTTAGCAAACTACAAATTAATTGTAACAAGCATATAACCGTGGCTGCCATTTATGTCCCACCTGGAAACAATATATCCACTATAGAGCATATCCTCCAAAGTATCACTAATCTTACCTCACAAAAAATATTATTTTGGGTGACCTGAACACTGACTGGTCATCTTGTAACTCCAAGAATCCAAGTAACCACATCAATCTTTTTGGCTTCTCACAAATTACAGAAACTCCTACCAGAATACAAATTCAAAAAAGACAAAAAGTCAAAAAGACAAAGTATAATAGGAACTCCATTCTTGATTGGGCCCTGACAAACAAACCCTCCCATTTCCTAAACACTGGTTGCCTACCAGACAACATTAATGAACACATACCTACTTACCTGTTAAGGCAACACATCTACCACTCTAAGCACATACTAGTTTACCGTCAAATTCATAATAAAAAAACTTCAGCACACAGGAGCTATTTTACACTCTAAAGAATTGTAACTGTCCCTGCTGAAAACCTTGCCTCTAGATGCAGCAATCACTTCAATAACACCTTCCTCAACAGTATGGCACCTCCCAGAACAGTTCAAGCTGAATCCAATCATGCCCAATGGCTTATTCCTGAAACAAAAACCCTCCTCAAGCTAAGGGACCAGGCCTGGATCTCATTGCATACTAGCAAAACTCAGCTAGATCATGTAACCTGCCTATAACTTAGAAATAAGGTTAAACAACAAATCAAAGAAGACAAAAAACTACTATACTAATATGCAACTTAAGTATCAAAAAATCCACAGATATATTGGGCTACAATTAATAATATTCTCCACCCTGGTGACACTACTACTCCCTCCCCCACATTACCTACCAGCTCAGGAACTATTGATGAACAATTCAATAAATTCTTTACTGAAAGCATTCTAGCTCTTACTAAAACAAACCCTAATAATAATTACAGAACACCCAATCCAAACAACAACATAAATTGTGCCTTCTCATTCTACCCCATCCCTACCAAAACCATAGAGAAACTCCTAAAAAAACTAAACCCCACCACAACTGCAGCAGATAATCTTCCATCAGAATTTTTAAAAATAGCAGCTGAAGCTATATCCTACCCTGTTTCTAGCCTGCTTAACTACTCCATTGCTGAAAACTATGTTCCTTCTCTCTGGAAAATTGCCCACATAATACCCCTGCACAAAAGTGGATTATCAACTGAACTTGCTAATTACAGACCCATTGCTATTTTTTCCACACTTTCCAAACTCTTGGAGACATGCATACATTTACAACTTATGAAATACCTTACAACCAATAACTTACTAGCTGTTTCCCAACACAGTTTCAGACCTTCTCACAATACAACTATGGCTCTTCTCAGCTTCACCAGTACGATAAACCAATATAGGAACACTGGTGACTTAGTCTCTTCAGTTTTCTTTGACATGTCTAAGGCTTTCGACACTGTCTCCCATAACAAACTATTGACTACCCTCCCCGACCTAAAGATTTATCACTCTAGTCTCTCCTGGTTCCAGAGTTACTTAGCTGGTTGCCAGCAGGCCATCAAATGACATCATGATCTCTCACCACTCCTCACTATTACCCTTGGGGTCCCACAGGGCTCCATTCTTGGCCCTCTCCTCTTCAGTCTTTTTTACTAATAACCTCAACACATCTACTTCACAAGCTACCATTATCCAATACACAGATGATTCCACATTATTTTGTGCAGCCCCTACCATGCAACAACTTCAGGATAGAACACAACAGCCCTTTAATGAAACTGAGAACTGGTTGTCAAACTCTCAGCTCACACTCAATCCTAACAAAACAAAACTTATATTCTTTCAACCTACCAAATCAGATGACTCCTCCCTAACATTCCATATCACAACCAAAAGCAACACAAAAATCACTCCTGAATCTAATACAAAACTACTTGTAGTCATGATAAGCTAAGATTTGGCTCTCACATATCACAAACAATTAAGAAAGTTCATAAAAAGATGGGTACCCTCTATAGAAATAAATTCTTAACAGACTCCTCAAGAGCTGCCATTGCTAGAACACACATCCTGGCAGCTCTACTGTATGCCTCTCCCATCCTTACCAACCTTAAAAAAAATTTACTTAGAAAAATAAAATACATGCTACAACAAAGCTGCTACGTTTGCCACCAGTTCAGATTATAGATCTCACCACTGTCTGGCTCTAAAAAAAACTCTCCTGGCTGGAATTCCCACACCTTTTAGCATATAACCAGTTAACCATGGCCTTCAAGCTACTCTATAAACCTAAAAAGATACCAGCTCTTCAACACCTATTACTCCCCTACTCTAACACTCACACACTTCTTTCAACAAATCTTTACTGCAGGTCTCTAAAGCCAATAATTCTGCAGGAGAATCCCTATTTTCCTGCTTCATTTCTAAAGCCTGGAACTCTTTACCCTTCAATGTCAGATCTACTAGCAATACAAGCCAATTTAAGAAACTACTCAAAATGTATTTATCAGATACATAGCAATATTCATGTAATACTCCTGGCTGAGTACTCATCCCATATCTGACTTTTCTCTCAATCTCTCTTGTCCTAGTAATCTCTTAATCTCTCTTGTCCTAGTAATCTCTCAATCTCTCTTGTCCTAGTAATCTACTCAATGTCTGTTGATATACACTGTGAATTATTTTTAATGCTGATTTGGATTATCTATGTACTCATATTTTTGTTGTTACTCTGACTTCTGTGTTCATTTGTACTATACCTAGATGTTGTTCTCAAAGACTACTGTACACATTTCACATGTGCATTTATCTGAATAATGTAAATTTGTTTACACTTCTTTTTAATTTGTTAATATGTCTTTGTTACATAACTCTATGCTGTACTTTCTTTATGTTGTGCTTTTCTACCCAGGCCTCCACTGAAAATGGGCTTTGCCTAGTCGAACTTTTCCGGTAAACAAATGTAAAATAAATAAATAAAAATAAAATGCATAAATCTGCAAAGTAGATGCCTATTGTTGATACTATAAGCTGAATGTAGATAAAGGGACTCAATGAAGACGTGTTAAACAATGATCCCAAAGTGATGTCAATAGCTTAACATTTGACAATATCAGAAAAGAAACACACAGAATTCAAAAGGCAGACTCAAGCTGATACCAGGGTACAACAGCTGAAGAATACAACCCTAGTAAGATGGCTTGATGGGGCATGCATTGCCTCACATCAGGGGGGTATAGCCCCCCACCTAGGTGGGTTTCAGATACTACAGTGTGTTTTTGTGAAGTTTTGGGCAAGTGTTTATTTGCCCTGGGAAAAATGCATGTGGACTTTGAGCATGCAAAGTATATATATAGATATATATATATAGATATATATATATATATATATATATATATATATATATATATATATATATATATATAATATTTATATAGTAGTTAGCCAGCAGTACAAAAAATGTGCTCTTGCAGTCTCCAAGCATGTGGGACATATTCAGAAGTTAAATATGTACCAGTGAGTTGAAGTGTTGTGGTTATTGTGAAAGAAATAAAATGTGATATAATGTGTGTTTTTAGACCTTAAAAGTATGCTATTGCAGTTTGTATATATCTGTATTATGTAATTCATCAGTTATTACCTTTTGTTGAAAGACACTGGGCTGGATGCATGAATCCCTGCACTTAGGGCTGCTTTTGTGTGTGTCACTCACATAATAGCACACTACTGTGAGGGCTATTGTGTAGGCAAGACCCACACACTCAATAGCGCTCTAGTCAGCATTCATTAGCACTGCTCTTTGCCCCCAACTTTAAAACAAGGGTAAGTGGTACAATATACTAATGAAAGCATAAGTAGCTGAACTGCATGCTATTTAAGCAATCCAACATGGCAGAGCTATTCAGGAATGTATAAGCTGCATGTGCACACTCAGTGCTCCATTTTGGCCTCAGTTCCAATACTTTTTAGACTATAGACAAGAAGACACAGAAAAAATGTTAGGGGTTGCTGCTGCCAGTATTAACCTGTAGGTGCAACAGGTACCTATATACATCCTATCTCTCCTTTTCCTTGTTTTTATTTCTCTTACTTTTATTTCTCTTACTCTTAATCTTGCTTTTACTCTATTTCTCCTGCCACTAATATCTATTCCACTTATTACCTATAATAAATACTTTTTTTGCACTCTCCCCCCTCTTCCACTCCTCTTTCATATCCACTGTTTGAATTTTCCACTCTGACATTTTCTTTATGCGTAAGTAATGAACTTTTGTACGTATTACATGTCAACACATTTCAGTGCTACATGATACTGTATTTATCTTGTTTCAGTTATGGTATATGTGAATGATGTAATCTTTGTATTAATATTTGTATTAATCTATGTATTTACAATACGTTGTACTATGATGTCAACTTTTACCTGTGTATAAGTATTTTTGGTTCTTTATTTGTGGAGCTTTTCTCCTTGGGTTTCTGGTGAAAATGGATAAAATGATCCAGTCGGACTTTCATGGTAAACATTTGTCAACAAATAAACAAGGTGCTGCTGTTGCTGCTGGACCTTGGCCTAGAAGGAAAAGAGTGTTCAGACCCTGTTTGACATATCATGGACTCCATGATACAGAAATTGTAGAGCAATACAGAGGAAATATGCAACCTCTGCCACCATCATGTGAGGCACTGGGAAAATCATAGAGCAATACAGAGGAAATATACAACCTCAGCCACCATCATCTGAGGTACTGGGAAAATCATAGAGCAGTACAGAGGAAATATGCAACCTCTGCCACCATCATGTGATGCACTGGGAAAATCATGGAGAGCCCATCCCAGTGGAAATCAAGGTATGTGTAGCATTACATATACTAACTACAGGTACTTTTTAGAGACACACACAAGATATATTAGGGGTGTTACAGGCCTCAGCCTCGAGAATACTACCATAAATTTCTAAATGCAATGCTGCAACATGCAAGGGATCATATCTGGTTTCTACGTACCCAGAGAACAGAGCAAAAATCATGCAACAATTTTTTGCCACAGCACACTTCCCTGAAGTTCTGAGGACACAGACTGCACACACATACAAATAAAAGTCTGATGAACAGAAAATGAGGTAGATGAACAGGAAAGGTGGTCTGTAATTCCCAACAGATCATCTACAATGCGTGTGCAGGTAATGCTGGTAGTTTTTACAACTCACATATATGGCACACCTATGACCTGCACCTAAGGTTTGCTAGGAGTGACTTTCTACAAGGGTATCAAGTGGGGGTTGCAGGTTCTGCACTTGAACCTTGGCTCATGACACCCATGAGAAACCGACACAACCCAACTGAGCAAGGATAGAACAATGCCCATTCTCAAACAAGGAATGTTATAGAACACATATTTGGCTTTCTCAAATAAAGAGTCTGGTGTTTAGACACAACAGGTGATGCCCTTCAGAATGACCTAATCACCTTGGCCAAAATACCCACATGCTGTGACATGTTGCACAATATCATTGTCTGGAAACAGCTGCAACAAGGACAACAAGACCCAGGACCACAAGCAGGGCCAGCAGGTCCAGCCAGTCTGAGGAAGACCCACTAGCTGCAGGTGATCCTGGCAGATGAAGACATGCACAATATGCCATGGCTCTGGCTAAGAGGTAAAGCAACTACCTAAGTGAAAACTTAAGATCCTAAGAATATGCACATACTAAAACTGATGCCTGCAAAAGTCCTCAGCTTTAACCTAGCTATATAATGGTTGTGTTCTGTAAGCATCAGAAAGAGTCAGCTCTTATGGATACATTTTGTAGCTGAAGTACTAACCAAGGTAAGTGTTGAACCTGTAAAAAACAGATATGTAAATGGTTGGGTGTACCTTTAAACATCGAAGTACACAAATTGAATGGCTAATGATTGATCTCAAAGATCAAAAGTCAAAACACTTATAAAAACAAACAGCTACTGTATTATTTGGAGGGGTAAGCTCTCCCTGTACACCCCTACACCCCTGCTAATTATATATACTAACTCTGAGACTGCTCTACAGTGGGGAAAGGGCAAATTCTCCAGTACCCACTGTGTACAATTTTGCACAGACTTAATACCAGCAGAACCGATTAAATGAGTTTTGATCATAATAATGATTGATCCCAAAGATCAAAAGTCAAAGCACTCAAAAAAACAAACAGCTACTGTGTTTTTTGGAAATTCACTAATGTAAATGTTGCACTGTATACTTTATGCCTGGTTCAACTAATTTTGTGATTATAGCTATTTAGACTTGTTGACTAGATGCCTGCTCTGTGTTTTAGAACTTACTAATGTAAATGCTGCCCTGTATACATTATGTCTGATTCAACTACAGCTACTAAGATTTGTTGAGTAGCTGCCTGCTCTATTTTAAAACTCACATTATAAATGCTACCTGGTTCACCTACAGTAGTTTTAACTGTCTTACTATGGACCAAGCTATTTTGCTGTGAGTTTTATCCATTGGTTAATGCATTTGTTTGCTAACTGTTTTCCCTGCTTTAGTAACAACTTTTTACTTGTCATACATTTCAAATATGCTGTAGTTATATAATGCTCACTGCAACAGGTGTAATAGCCTGCTGTCTAGCTGTGACTGTGTGTTCTGCTATGTTCAAAGGAATGTATCACTTTTTCACCCTGATTACACATCTGTATTAACTGTTTTTTTCCTAAGTATATTTATTAACTGTAGCAACGTTTTAAAGCTAAATTTTGTGTAGTATTGCATTTGTACTACTGTGCTAGAGTGAATGCAGATGTGGCAGTCTTAACAGTTTGTGTTTACATTGTTTGAGTTTCTCTTTCTGTCCTCTCTAAAATACCTCCATCTATCTTTTGTGTGCTAAACCCCATATTTGGTAACATTTTTTATTATTTTTTCTCTCCTCAGCTATCAGTCAAGTTTGTCTTTTTCATCTCCATACTGACAGCGTACTGTTAAAAGTATTGCATGCTGCATTAAACAGTTGCAACGAAACTCGCTCATCACACAGCTCTGTTCTCTTACCTTGCAGTATCTCCTTATCTGCAAAGTATGTTGGCTTAGTTTTTGCATTTTACAATATACTTATTTAAGGCATTATATACTGTACTCTCTAGCAAGTTGGTATGCGGAAAGTAGCTTGGCAGCAAGGACCCCTCCCCCCCGTTTCTTAATAGACTGCCTGTTAGTTTCAACAAACTTATGTCTATTACATGCTGGACTCTAGCCTGTGTTAAGATATTTCTTACCCAGCCTGTTTTAAGTTATTTCTTACCTGATAGTACTACACAACAAAACCTCTTATTCTTACTATGAACGGTACATAGCCTTATTCTGTTAGAGTCTTTAGTGATTGTGCTTGACTCTGGGCTTGGCTCAACCTGCTCCGTTTGCCCACACTTCGCTCAGGCTCACTTCGCTTTCCTCCTACCCCCATTCCCACCCAGCCCCATATCATTTTCTTTATAGCTAACTACTTTGCACCTCCCACAACATAACCCTCCCCCTCCTGTCTTTCACTCCATACTAGACTATACCTCAACCCACTTGCTGCTATAACAACATATTCTAACTTCACCCCCCCCCCCCCACTGGTACTAGCTGGTATACACTATTATCCACTATCTAATAGACAAAAAACTGTACTCCAGTACATTTTATTAACTAAAAACACCCTACAGGATGTACTCCTCCAAGAGTAAAATCTATGCATTTCTAACTACATCCATCCCATTACTGACTCTCCTACTTCTCCTTCTTATACTCACATCACTTAACATCCACTTACACCCCAAATATATCTCCCCTACAAGCCCAAATTGCTGTAGCCATATAAATAATCACCAAACCTTTGCCATTTTTCCATCTATCTTTTCATTAAATACTTCCTTACCAAAAATACACTTATCTAACACCCAACTTAACCCAACCAAACACAAAACCAAATACTACACCCCCACTGCTAATATGCTTAGACTCATCTACCTCCACAAAAACATTCTCTTAGCTGGAGACATTTATCCCAACCCTGTCCAACACACTCCACTGCTAGCCCTCCTAAGCCCAAAGTTAATAATCTCCCAAACAAACATATTTCCTTCTATTCAATAAACACTAGGAATATTCTGAACAAAGTAAGTGAACTACATGCTTGGATCTTCCACCATACTCCTGATATCCTTGTTCTGACTGAAACCTGGTTGAAATCCCAACACCAAGACATAGAGATCTTGCCCTCTGGCTATAGCATACACTGTCTAGATCAACCATTTCTTACCTTACCATTTCTAACTCTACTTTTACATCCCAAGTCTTCTCCCCAGCCAAAATGTTATCTGTATCTTCTTTCAGGTGCTCCCGTTAGGGGTCGCCACAGTGGATTAACTGTTTCCATTTCTTCCTGTCATCTGCATCTTGCTCTGTCACACCAACCACCTGCATGTCCTCTCTCACCACATCCATAAACCTTATCTTAGGCCTTCCTCTTTTCCTGTTACCTGGCAGCTTCATCCTTAGCATCTTTTTCCCAATATACTCTGCATCCCTCCTCAGCACACATCCAAACCAATGTAATCTTGCCTCTGGCTTCCAAACCTTCCAACCTGGGCTGACCCTCTAATATACTTATTCCTAATCCTGTCCAACCTTGTCACACCCAGTGCAAATTTTAACATCTTCAACTCTGCCACGTCCAGCTCTGACTCCTGCCCTTTTGTCAATGCCACTGTCTCCAACCCATATAACATAGCTGGTCTCACTATCCTCTTGTAGACCTTCCCTTTCACTCTTACTGGTACTCATCTGTCACAAATCACTCCTGACACTCTTCTCCACCCAGTCCATCCTGTCTGTACTCTCTTCTTCACCTCTCCCCCACACTCACCATTACTCTGAACTGTTGATCCCAATTATTTAAACTCATCCACCTTCACCACCTCTACTCCCTGCATCCTCACCATTCCTCTATCCACCCTCTCATTCACACACATATATTCTGTCTTAGTCCTGCTGACCTTCATTCCTCTTCTCTCTAGAGCATATTTCCACCTCTGCAGGGTCTTCTTCACCTGTTCCCTACTCTTACTACAGATCACAATGTCATCTGCAAACATCAAAGTCCACAGGGACTCCTGTCTGATCTTGTCTGTCAACCTGTCCATCACCATTGCAAATAAAGGACTCAGAGCTGATCCTTGATGTAATCCCACCTCCACCTTAAACGCATCCGTCACTCCCACTGCAGTCCTCACCACTGTCACACTACCCTCGTACATATCCTGTACCACTCTTACATACTTCTCTGACACTCCCGACTTCATCATACAATACCACAACTCCTCCCTAGGCACCCTGGCATATGCTTTCTCTACGTCAACAAAGACACAATGCAACTCCTTCTGACCTTCTCTGTACTTCTCCATTAACACTCTCAGAGCAAACATCACATCTGTAGTGCTCTTTCCTGGCATGAAACCATACTGCTGATCACTAATCATCACCTCCCTTCTTAACCTAGCTTCTACTACTCTTTCCCATAACTTCATGCTGTGACTGATCAGTTTAATCCTGCTGTAGTTACTACAGCTCTGCACATTACCCTTATTCTTAAAAATCAGTATCAAAACACTTTTTCTCCATTCCCCAGGCATACTCTCACTTTCCAAGATTTCATTAAACAATTTAGTTAAAAACTCCACTGCCATTTCACATAAACACCTCCATGCTTCCACAGATATGTCATCTGGAGAGCAAAAAAAGGGTCCAGCACCAGAATAAGAGTAAATAGGCCACATTTATTGTATGATTAAAATAAAAAACAGCAAATAGGCATACCGGTTTCAGCAGAACAAAATGCCTTCCTCAGTGCATTGGAATACATCAGCTCTACACATATTTATATATTTAATTAATTAACTTGTTGCATTTCAGTTGGTCCATCCCAAAGATTCAGTTATGTTCATTTAAACCAGGCTTAAACAAAGCTCCAAGCTTGACAATACATCCTGATTCCTTCCTGTTTAAAATGGAGTGCCAGCCTGCTTTGTAGGCTCTATGTCCCTGGATTTTACCTATAATTGTAAAATTAAATTTGGCAGTGGAATGGGTTAGTGTATGTTTGTATAATGCATTATGAATATGTTTGGTCCTAATATCACTAAGATGTTCACTTATTCTGTGTTTTGCAGGTCATGATGTTTGCCCTTCGTAGAACGCAGAGCAAAAACTAGTTGCCAGGTAGATAACCCAGTCACTGCCACAATTAGCAAAACATCTAGTATCAAAAATCTGTGAGGTGTTGCTGCTTGTGAATTCAGTAGTTTTGTTTATATAAATACAAAAACTGCAGTGTCCACAGGGACATCTCCCCACTAACTTGTCCCCAAACAAGGTAGTCTGTTCAGCAGGTAAAGGATGTGAATGTTTGTAGTGAGTGAAGTATGAATTTATCGTATGGCCTCGTCTATAGGAAAAAAGGCATCTTGAGGGTAGTATTTCGGCTAAATGTTCATTGGCTAATAGAATGTCCCAATGGTTCTGAATGATGTTCCTGAATTGGGAGGTGTTAGTGCCAAATGTAGTAACCATTTGAATATCTTGTGTATGAGCCATACCCTTCCCCTTGTCCCTATGACTATAGATTAGCAATGCGTTCCTATCCTGTTCTGTGGCAAAAGAGCTGGCCTTATCAATATATTGTTGATAACCCCTATTCAAGAATCTATGAGTGAGGTCCTGTTGACTATTGTTGTAGGCTTCCTCTGAAGAACATATACGTTTGGTATGCAAAAATTAAGACTTGGGGATGTTTTGGATGATGTGCCGGGGGTGGTGGCTCGAAGCATGTAGTAAACTGTTAAATTGGGGGAATTTCCTGTACACTTGAGTATGAAGTGTGTGATCAGACTGACGAGTAATGAGTACATCCAAAAAAGTGATTTGCTTATGATCATGATTGAGTGTAAACTGTATCCCCATTTGTTATCATTAAGGTATTCAACAAATTCCATCAAATGACTGATATCCCCCCACCACACCATCCAGCAATCATCCAAATATCATCTCCAGATGTCCATATTGTCAAGAAATAAATTATGACTGGCATCATAGATCAAATGTGCCTCAAAGTAGCCCATAAAGAGGTCCACATAAATGGGAGCAAAAGATGCTCCCATGGCAGTACCACTCAGCTGCCAAAAGCAGGTCCCATGAAAATAGAAAACATTTCTTGTAAGGATGTGTTCCACTAGACCAAAAGCGTTTCCATTCTTCATCCTCTTCATAGCTATCCTTACTTCCTCCTTGCTAATCCACTGCACTTCATGATTCACTATCCGCACATCATCCAACCTTCTCTCCCTCTCATTCTCTTCATTCATCAGCCCCTCAAAGTACTCCTTCCATCTGCGCAATACACTCTCCTCACTTGTGAGTACGTTTCCCTCATTATCCTTTATCACCCTTACCTGCTACACATCTTTACTAGCTCGGTCCCTCTATCTAGCCAATCGGTACTGGTCCTTTTCTCACTCCTTAGTGTCCAACCTTTCATACAACTCCTCATACGCCTTATTCTCAGCCTTCGCCACCTCTCTCTTTGCCATGCACCTCATCTCCTTATACTCTTGTCTACTTTCTTCATCTCTCTGACAATCCCACTTCTTCACTAACCTCTTTCTCTGTATGCTCTCCTGTACTTCTTCATTCCACCACCAGGTCTCCTTGTCCTCCTTCCTCTTTCCAGATGTCACACCAAGCACCTTTCTAGCCATCTCTCTTACTAGCTGTGCTGTAGTTACCCAGCTATTTGATAACTCTTCACTGCCACCAAGTGCCATGTCTTAACTCTTCCCTGAACTCCACCTCACAATTACCCTTTTTCAATTTCCACCATTTGATCCTTCTACCTTCATCTTCTATCTTTAAATCCAACCCTAAAAAGTTCTGGCACTCTGTAAATCAAATACTACACCCAGGTACGTAAGCCTCCCTTAACTCTCGTCCTGACAAAACACATGAGGAAACTGCCTCCATATTTAACAACTACTTTATAGACTCAATATCCAAATTACTAAATCAAGACACAAACCATCCCACCAACAATAATAGACCTAATAGCTCAAACTCTTCTATCAGTAGTAACCCTACCACTACCTTCTCCCTCAAACCTGTCTCCACTATCTATATTAAAACTCTACTATCTAAATTAAAACCTTGCTCCACATCTGTAGACAACATTCCCTCTGCATTCCTTCAGGTTGCTGCTGATGGTCTTGCTTTCCCAGTTTCTATTCTAATAAACTGCTCTATTACAGAATCCACAGTCCCTTCCATCTGGAAGCAATTTTATACCCTTCCAGTACACAAAGGTGGAAACTCTACAGATATAACTAATTTTAGACCTATAGCCATACTCTCACCACTCTCCAAAATTCTGGGAAATGTATACACAATCAAGTCTTACACTACCTTCTTTAAGAAAATCTACTCACACCTACCCAACATGGCTTTCATCCCATGCACAGCACTACAACAGCTCTCTTGTCTTTCCTAAACTCTGTATCACTAGCTAGAGACAGTAACAAACTTACTTCATGTATCTTCATTGACCTCTCTAAAACCTTTGATACAGTCTCTCATAAATGTCTTCTCCTTAAACTAGCAAACTTACACTTCTCTCCATCCACCGTATCTTGGTTTAACAGCTATCTCTCTGATAGACTCCAATCAGTCAAATGGCTCTCAGCTTTCTCCCCTCTTCTTCTTGTTAAAACGGGTGTTCCACAAGGCACCATCCTTGGGCCACTTCTTTTTAACATCTTTACCAACCTTCTCTACTCTTCCTGTCCTGGATCCTCACTGATACAATATGCAGATGATTCTACACTTATCATTATTGCTGAATCACCAACTCAACTAAAATCAGACACACAGTCCTCTTTTAACTCTATAGAAAACTGGCTATCTGAAAACCAACTTATCCTTAATCCAAAGAAAACCAAATTACTACTCTTTCTCCCTAAAAACCTTAACCACATAAAGTCTTCCTTCTCCATACTGTCACAAAATAATACTCAAATACAGGTGGGCACCAGTACAAAACTCTTAGGTGCTACTATTGATGATAGACTAAACTTTGATTTACACGTCAATAATTGTATCCGAAAAACACATCTCAAGCTAGGTCTCTTCTATAGAAACAAAAAATATCTTACCAAAACAGCAAAACTAACCCTTGCAAATGCCTACCTCTTACCCACTTTACTTTATAGCTCCCAAATTCTCACCAGCCTCAACACTGGACTACTAAACAAGTTAGAAACAATTTATAACAGGATTGCCAGATTTGCTGCCAAAAATTCTTACAAATCCCATCACTGTCTCTCACTAAAAGAACTAAATTGGCTAGAATTACCTAACCTACTTCAGTATAATCAGTTTCTGATTATTCATTCCATTCTCTAGAAACCCTTTTTCTGTCCAACTATCTCATGTCTAATCTCTCATTACCTACCCTCTAGATTACTCCCGCAGTTCTGAAGAAGGCCTGCTAAAAAATCTACAAACCAAAGACCAAAATGGGTCACCTAGTATATAGCTTTAGCCCTTCCAAGGCCTGGAATAGCCTACCCACGAGATATAAGATTCCTTGTACATCCCAATTAATTCAAAACCACTACAAAAAAATACCTTCATGAAAAATGGACTTGTCAATGTAATTATCCCCGTAATCTACTTCTCTTCTCTCTTCCTTCCCTTCAATAAAGAAACCTACTACTTTATCTTCTCCTCTTGGTGCATCATTGTACAAACATTACTAGTAAAATATTTCAGCTATGTAACTATTGCACTATTATGTATATAATATGTAATTATGAATGTATCCCTCTGATGAATGTATTTCTATGTATTTCACTTGCCACAGTTTAATGTATGACACTGTAATGCAATAATGTGTGGTACTGATGAATGTAATGTGTGGCACTGTAATGCAGCAATCTGTGGTACTGATGAATGTATTTCTATATGTATTTAATATGTAACATTTCTATTTTCTGTTGGAGCTTTTCTCCTCAGGCCTCCGCTGAAAATGGGCATTTGTAGCCCAGTCAGACAAACCCAGTCAACAAGTATAAAATAAATAAATAAAATCACTTCTGCCGGTGTTAAACACATTCAAGATTATGAATGTTGGTCTTTATGGAGTATTTCGTACGCAAATATTTATGTCACTAAGATGAAACATGGCTTAACTTCACAATAATGTCATGTTCGACTATATGGAGTATTTCCAAATGGTTACTTGTATGCAAATATCATGGCTTAACTCTACAATAATGTCAGCAGTAACTCATGAGTGATTTATGCATTATACATATACGATTCTGCCCAATACTGTGCATCATGTATTACAGTTGACCAATGTAGATAAACAAGCAGTGACTAGGTCAATCTTAGCATCATTTGCATAAGGTTAGGAGCAAGCAATAATTACTATCTAGTAGGACAGCATTAGTAAAAATAATACAACAAATACAGTGAGGGTCAAGAAGTACATAAATCATTTAGAACTGAGGATGAAAGTTAATTAAAGCATAAGTAAGCACGCATTAGCTATCCACTCTGTGCATGAGACATAGGCAACCCTAAGTCATACAGAAATGTGCAGACGGAAGGCCACTGCTGTCATCATCACTTTCACAATGGAGGTGTTACAGGTGGGCAAGCCTGATACCAAAGAAGTAAGTGTGTTTTTTTCCAGGAAGTATACAATTGTCAGGGGCAGTAGCAACAGATTTATTTCAGTCGGTAGTAATGTTTATATAACTTGTGTGTGTAAGCTGGTATAGCCAAGATGACTTTTAATGCATGTGGGTCTGTATGAACACAATCAAAAGCACTTTGCCCTGGCATCTTGG
Source organism: Protopterus annectens (assembly GCF_019279795.1). Lineage (NCBI taxonomy): Eukaryota > Metazoa > Chordata > Ceratodontiformes > Protopteridae > Protopterus > Protopterus annectens. Next base: position 482,054,620 of record NC_056733.1, on the reverse strand, counting down.
ACAGAGTTGAGCCATGCATGGTAGAGTAGTCAGATCAAGATTGTCACCCTGCCCAAGAGTACTACCTCAGCCAGCAGTTGCATTGCTACTTCCATGACCTTGCCTAGAAGTAAGGGTGCTACATAAATGTGAACAATGTCTGTTGGATGAGGTTTCATCATGACTACATCCATGACTATGACCAAGTGGCCTACCATGTCTGGGTGTGAACACCTGAGCCACAGTGGAAGTAAAGCCACTATGGGAGCAGGATTTGGCATGCCCACATCAACTAACACCCAATAATGTAGTGATTCTCTGGTCACATGGATGCAAACTCTCCCCAAGCAGACAGTCCATTACAGATACTGCCTGATCCAGTGAGGCATTCATCCTATCCAAAGAGTCACCAACACAGTTCAGGCAGTCTTTCACATCAGAATGAACAACATGCAGAACTCGGACTATTATTTTCCTAGGCCCTGGTGGAATGTGCCTGTGCTTCCATGATGGCCCTACACATACATTGTGTAACACCTACTGACACACCAACATCAGAAAGAGGGGAGAGCGTAGGCCTCCTCTGAGCACCTCAACCAAAATCTCTATATGGTACTTAACCTTCAAGATGGCTAGGAAGAGACTCAGTCAGCTCTACAACTGAATTAAGCACACTATTCTGACCAACTGTGTCACTGTCAACTTATCCTATCTCTGATGGCACCATGTCATGGATATGAGTAGGCATACTGACTGTGTCCAAAATATGGGCATGGGATGTAGGAGTCACAACCTCAGAATCTGACTGACCTTCTGTATCTTCAGACTGTGCCTCTTCATTACCTCCATCATCATCAGAGGCTACCAATACTCTGACATAGGGCAATAGGAGTTCCACAGTGCTAGTGGCAGGCTGACCCTGCAATAATAGATGGAACTGCAATTAAAAAGGACTTAATGTATACATAAATCAACTTTATTTACAGTAATAGGTGAAAAAAGTATGTGCCTATCATTTGCAGGTGGTCTTCGAAAATAAGTGCCAGATGTGCCTAGACAGATAAAATGGAGATGAAAGAGGGTTGACAAGCATTACAATGCATATGACATCACAGAAACAAATCCCACATTACATTTGCATGTTAAGAAACATCTTATACAACAATCTTCTTTCCACCTTCTTTCTCTTCCTCCTCCTCATTCTCTCTTTCCCTCTCTCTCTCTCTCTCTCTCTCTCTCTCTCTATATATATATATATATATATATATATACACATATACACACACACACACACATATATATATATATATATATATATATATATATATATATATATATATATACTTATACATATATACAATCACCGAACACACTTTAAGGAAAACGCTTTCACTGAAAAAGCACTTTCTTTAAAGTGCTTTAAAAAAAACAATAAATCTACTTTTACACAGGGGCAAGCCCCCCTGCACCCCCATGTGCCCCCTACTTTAATATTCTCATTCCGAGATCGCACTACAGTGAGAAAAAGGGAATATTCCCTTATCCGCACCGTAGTACGATCTCCGCAAGAGTCATTCCCCCACGACTCCCTCTAGCTGCAGGCATACATCCGGGAAAGTGCTTTATCAGTAAAAAGCACTTTTGCTGAAGTATGCCTGGCTATTTGTGCTTCGGTAAAAGGTTCCTTCGGGGATCAGTACCGATCCCATATATGTAGATAGATAGATAGATAGATAGATAGATAGATAGATAGATAGATAGATAGGTTCATAGGTTGGTACTGGGCTATCTGCCCGAAGGCATATATTAGCCCAGCCATGTTGTGCGGTATTCACCGCCCCTTTAGTAGTTCCCTAGACTCTTGTACTAGCAGCTAGTACCCCTGGCCCCTATCTAGTAGTGCTGTTGGTGTGATCCCCGGTGTGAACTTTCTGTTACCCATCCACTCATCAAGGTTCATCTTGAAGAGTGATAGTAAGGGGCTCTGTCTTATGTAGATCGGGACACTGTTCCATAGTAAGGGAAGTCTCTGCGAAGGGAATCTATCCCTCCAGCATGTTCTATTCATTGTTGTGTTGATGTTTATATCCCTAGAGCGTGTAGCTCGAGTAGATTTGGTTTTGGTAAGATGGAGCATGTTCAACAATTCTGGGTTGGACATGGCTCTGTACATTAGACAGAGATCGCCTCTGAGAAAGCGGTATGCAACAGAGAACAGTGTTAGCTTTTTCAATCGTGCTGCATAGGGCAACTGTCTGAGGCCAGTAATCCTCTTGGTTAGGTACCTTTGTGGTCTCTCCAGCTGCTGGAGATGTCTAGCCAGGTACATTCAATTGGTGCATTGTACTCAATAATGGGCCTGATGAGAGAAGAGTAGAGGGGCACCATTACATCCTTAGATCTTGATGCAAACCCTTTCGTGATTAGATGGGTCACATAGAAGGATTTTCTAACCACTTTGGCAACATGGTTATCAAAGGAAAGCTGACTATCTACTTGGGTCCCTAGATTCCTTATTTCTTCTTCAGATTTTAGGGGATTACCTCCTATGTTGTAGTTTGCGGGTACTCTGTTTTTTCCAAAGGGGATTACTACGCATTTTTTTGCATTTAGCTTGAGACCATGGCTTTGACACCATGCATCAGTCTCATTTAGGCCCTTCTGGAGGATCTCCATGTCGGCCGGAGACTCTATTATAACACCCAGTTTGCAGTCGTCCGCAAACTTAGTCAGCCACAGCCCTTCCGTGCTTGCCTGTACTTCTGAGAAGTATATGCCAAACAGGAGGGGCCCCAAGACAGAGCCCTGAGGCACACCACTCGTTACTGGTCTGGACTCGGACATAGATCCCGCTACTCTTACTTTATGGGATCTGTCTGAGAGCCAGTTTGCAATCCATCTTGTGACATAAGGGTTTATATATATGTATATATATATATATATATATATATATATATATATATATGGGAAAAAGTTCCTAAGAATGAAGCTACCAGGTAACAGAAAAAGAGGAAGCCCTAAGATAAGGTTTATGGATGTGGTGAGAGAGGACATGCAGGTGGTTGGTGTGACAGAGCAAGATGCAGAGGACAGGAAGAAATGGAAACAGGTGAACTGCTGTGGTGACCCCTAACGGGAACAGCCGAAAGAAGATGATGATATATATATATATATATATATATATATATATATATATGTATACATATATATATATATATATATATATATATATATAGATATCTATATTATATGGGTTGGAGACAGTGGCATTGACAAAAAGGCAGGAGTTTGAGCTGGATGTGACAGAATTAAAGAAGTTAAGATTTGCACTGGGTGTGATGAGGGTGGACAGGATTAGGAATAAGTATATTAGAGGGACAGCCCAGGTTGGAAGGTTTGGAGACAAAGCCAGAGAGGCACGATTACGTTGGTTTGGACATGTGCTGAGGAGGGATGCTGAGTATATTGGGAAAAAGATGCTAAAGATGAAGCTACCAGGTAACAGGAAAAGAGGAAGGCCTAAGATAAGGTTTATGGATGTGGTGAGAGAGGGCATGCAGGTGGTTGGTGTGACAGAGCAAGATGCAGAGGACAGGAAGAAATGGAAACAGGTGATCTGCTGTGGCGACCCCTAACGGGAACAGCCGAAAGAAGAATATATATATATATATATATATATATATATATATATATATATATACACATATATAGCCGAAAGACACAACAACAACAACAAATATATATATATATATATATATATATATATATATATATATATATATGTATATATATATATATATATATATATATATATATATATATATATATATATATATATATATATATATATATATATATATATATATATATATATATATATATATATATATATATATATATATATATATGAAACATGAAAAAGTAAATATGGAAAATGGGGAATGGCAGGCTTAATTTTACTATTTTCAATTAATTTTATTATTTCTTCATTTACTTGTATGTTTTAATTATGTGGCTGCCCCTAATTTCTACATCATGATACTTTAACTGCTGAGGTATGCGGACATTGCTATGATTAACCCTATTGGACAATATTTGTGTTTTCCATGTTCTATTGGTCCTATGCTCTCTTCTTATGAATATGTATTACGCGTCTAAGGACATACATCTCATTGGAGCATACCTGTCTCTCATGTTTATGCATTATGATGTAGGTCTCCTGCACGCTATTGGTGTAGCCTAGCTATGCATTTCACCCATTGGTCATGTCCTTCTTTTGATGCTTTCACTTATGTTTATTCGTTGCTTGACAATATTTACTGTTTTATTGGTGGATTGAGTTATTGTACACTATTTCATTGGTGTTTTTTAACAGCGAGAAGCTCCTATGAGTGTTAGTTTTGTTTTATTACTTTGTTTACACTTTTAACTATATAAATACAATGGTTTGTGACTTTTTATTTAATTCTGAAGAAGTTCTTGGATATTAAAGAATGAAAGCTCTAAATTATATCAGTTCTCATGTTGGTGTTTTCTTTTATATATATAGGTTCATAGGTTCATAGGTAGATACTAGGCTATCTGCCCTAGGGCATTTATAAGCCTAGCCAGAGTGTATTTGGCTTCCGCCTCCTTATTAGATTAGCCTACTGTGCCTCTGTAAAATTAGGTCACAGAAGGTACCCTTTTAAGATTAGTTTACTGTGCCTCTGTCTAGCAGGGACACAGGAGAGATCCCAGGGGTGAATTTGTGATTTCCCATCCACGCGTCCAAATTTCGCTTGAAGAGGGTCAGCGAGGGACTATGTCTAACATGAACTGGGATTCTATTCCAGAGTGAGGGGAGCCTCTGGGAAATGAATCTGTCCCTCCAGCATGTCCTATTTATTTTTGTGCTGAGGTTTAGGTCCCTGGAGCGTGTAGCTCTAAGGAATTTGGATTTTTTGAGGTGGAGCATGTCCATTAATTCTGGGTTTGACATGGCTTTGTACGTCAGGCATAGATTGCCTCTGAGTAGG
>NC_056733.1:482042123-482044623 GCF_019279795.1 Protopterus annectens | reverse complement strand
AATCCTTGTTTCCCAATTCCTGACTTGAATAAACAAACTATTTCGCCAGCATACCTTCAGAGACTGCACGATTTCATCAGGTAGGCAGATCTATTCCTGTATCTGGCATAGCTCACAACGCGGACGTGGTTTTATTAACTTCAGCTATTAGCAGCCCTGTCACGTTGACTTCAACAGCTGTAAGAATTGTTCCCCACTTAGTTAATGATTCCTCATTGTATTACACTAGGAGAGAATCAACTATCTCAGCTATGCTAGCCGAGTCTTACAACTCTCAACCTAATGCTTGCCATAACGTTTCCTCACTGAATGGTGTTAGAAGAGAATCAGCTGTTGTAACTGAGTCTAATAACTCTAGTCTTAATAATATTCACGCTCGAAGAATGCTTAATAATTCTACTGTTAATTCAACAGCTATTATTAACAACAACTGCCGTTTTTCTAACAGCAAAGGTTCATCAGTTTATCCTGTCAGCATGTGTGGTTTTGATAACCACGTATGTGATACTGAAATCCATGTATGTAGTGCTGAAAAGCAAATACGTGGACATAATGATTCATTTTTACCTTCCACTAATACTGAAAATCAAGATATGCAAAGACTGTTTAACCAGAGACTTGTTTGTACTCCCCTGACTTGTCATCAGGAAAGTCAGGAAAGGCAGGGGAATCCTAATTTGGAGGGAAACCATGTTACTAACAGCTGTGATGTCAACGGCTCTATTTCAGCTAACTATACTGGCAGAGAAGCTGATTTTAACCAGAGACATGCTTTTATTCCCCTAATTTGTCACCAAGATAGCCAGGAAAGGCAGGGGAATAGCGATTTAGAGGGAAACCATGATACTAACGGCCGTGATGTTAACGGCTCTGCTTTAATTAACAGCCATGGTGTTAACGGCTCTGTTTTATTTAACTATACTGAACAAGAAGCCGATTTTAACCAACAAATACTTAGTCATAATAAATCACGGCTACCTCCTTCCACCACCACTGAATATCAAAATGTTCATAGATATTTTAATCAAAGATATGACCACCATATTCCCTTAAGTTGTCATCAGGACACACAGAGAATTCCAGATTTGGAGGGATCTCATGAAATCAACAGTCATGGTTGCAACGGCTCTGTTTCAGCTTACCACACTGACCGGAGAGATGATTTTAATCAGCAATATCAATTTTTCCCCATTCTGTCATCAAGGAATACATGATAACCTTTATAGGGAGATAAACCAGGAGACTAACAGAATTAATTACAACAAATCCTTTTCAGTTATTCACACTGGCCAAGACACTAATGTTATTAATTCCTCTACAGCTGCCTTATCTAATTCCAGTCCTGTTACTCGCACTGAAGTACAACCAAATCATTTTAACATTTCTCTTAGACTTTCCAATGCAGTTTCAAGTCATCCTAATGCAATTTCTTCTCAGAACAATGCAAGTTCTTCACCAGATAATGACATTTTATTTTTTTTGCATGAACATGAAACCTTTAATTCTTTTTTATTTACAGGTACTCCCCCTTTCACCACTAGCCAGTCATTCCATTCCAGCAGACAACAAGTGGATATTTCAGAGTGCAAACCATTAGTCTTTAAACTGGAAAGGTTAGTAATGTTTTTTAAAAGTAATGAACTTGGCAAAATGTATTTGGACACTTGTCTTTCTATATGCATAGTACCAAAAGGAATGCGTTTCTCTAAGTTTCCCAGTAGAACTGTGGTTAATTCCAAATTGCAGCTAGACCTGTGTGATGTATATAATGAGGCAGGGTTGACCTCCCTCAAAGTCATACAAAATTACAATGTTATTAAGTGATTTAAGTTCTAAGATTGCGTCCTTGAACAATTCTATAATGCATCATCATCAATTTCATTTTATTAAACCCATTTATGACTCCATCTCAGCAAAACTCTCTAGACACATTGCCACAGTGATTGCAAAAAAGAAACACAAGTTAGACAGAGACATTTCCCAATACAAGTCTAACAACGTGTATCCTGTCAGAGATTTTTCTTTTAATGATGGGAGATTTTTTTTAACACATTAACCAACACACACAGTCCTCACGGGCACAACACTGCCTTTTCTGGTCCTAACTTTTATGTACCCATCACCAACCCCATTGACAGAGTCTCACACTCTGCACAAACTTCAAGTAATTTTTCACCAGACGCCCACATTTTGTCAGTTCCTCAGTTAACCACATCCCTATTTCAAGCAATTTTACATCTAGACATGCATCCTCTTTCCTTTTCTCTGCTAACCATATCCCTGTCAATTATTCTGTTAGGACTTCTGTCACTCACAGAATTCCTATGGCCACCCCAGCTTACAAAAGGATTCCGGTTACCACCCCACGCAGTTTACCAGATTTTAATGATGTTAGCTCTAGACTTGATTTCCAAGAATTTCCACCTTTTCCATCCCCTCTTTTGCCTCACGTTAATTCTGAGAGACCCCCTCCCCCGGTCTCTTCCCCTGTTCCTTCCAC
>NC_056733.1:482029623-482034623 GCF_019279795.1 Protopterus annectens | reverse complement strand
TTTTTTTTTTAAAAAAAAAGGGCCCCCCCCTTTTTCCCCCCGGGCCTTAAAAGAGAGAAAAAAAACCCCAAAATTTTTTCCCCTTTTTTCCCCGGTACCTTTTTAAAAAAAAACAAACCCCAAAAACCCCCTTAAAAAAGGGGGGAAAAAAAAGGGGGGAACCCCCCAATTTGGGGGGAAAAAAAAATTTTTTTACCAAAACCCCCCCCTTTTGGGCCCCAAGGGTTTTAAAAAAAATTAAGGGGGCCCCCCCAAACCCGGAAAATTTGGAAAAAATTTTCCCCTTTTTTTTGGGGGGCCCCGGGGGCCCCCCCCCCGGGGGGTTTTTTTAAAACCGGGCCTTTTTGGGGGGGAAAAAAGGGGCCCCCCCTTTATTTTAAATTTTTTTTTAAAAAAAAGGGGGGGTTAAAAACCAAAAAAGCCAAAAAAAAAGGGGTTTTTTTCCCCCCCCCATTTAAAAAATTTTTTAAAAAAAAAAAAAAATTTTTCAACCCCCAAAAAAAAAAATTTCAAAAAACTTTTCCCCCCCCCCCAAAAATTTTTTTTAAATTTAAAAAATTTTTAAAAAAAGCCCGGGGCCGGGGAATTTTTTTTGGAAAAAACCCCCAAAAAAAAAAAAAAATTTAAAATTTGGGTTTTTTTTGGGTTTTTTAGAAAGGGGGTTTTAAAACTTGGGGAAAAAAATTTTTTTTTTTTAAGGGGAAAGCCCCCCAAAAAAAAAGGGCCCAAAATTTAATTTAAACCGGGGGGAAAAAAGGGGGTTTTCCAAGGGAAAAAAAAATTTTTTTTGCCAAATTTAAAAAACCCCCCCGGCCCCAAAATTTTAAAACCCCCCCCAAAAACCCCCGGGGGGAAAAAAAAAATTTTTTTTTTTTTTCCCCCCCTATTTTTTTTTTTTGTTTTTTAAATTTTTAAAAAAAAAAAAAAAAAAAGGGGGTAAATGGGGTAATTTAAAAAAAAGGGGGGTTTAAAACCCCCTTTTTTTTAAAATTTTTTTTTTTAAAAAAAAAATATTTAATTTTTTAAAAAAAAAAAAATTTTTTATTAAAAAATTTTTTAAAGGGGTTTTTTTTTTTTTTAAGCAAATTTTTTTAAAAAATAAGGGGGCCCCTTTTTTTTTTATGGGGCCGGGGAAAACCCCCAAAAAATTTTTGGCCCCCAAAAAAAACCCCCCCCCCCCGGGGGGGCCCTGGGGGGCCCCCCCCCCAAAAAAGGGAAATTTTTTCCCCCCCCCAAAAATTTAAAAAAAAAAAATTTTTTTAAAAAAAAAAAACCCCCCTTGGAAAATTTCTTTCCCCTCCAAACCTTTAAAACCCCAAAAAAAATTTTTTTTGGGGGTTTTTTCCCCCCTTTTAGGGGGAAAAAAAAACCAAAAAAAGGGGGAAAAGGTTCCAAATTAAAAAACCCAAAAGGGGGGGGGTTTTTTTAAAAACCCCGGGGGGGGGTAAACCCCCCCGGGGGGGGATTTTAAAAAGGGGGGGGGGCCAATTATAAAAGGGGGTTTTTTTAAAAAAACCCCCCGGGGGGGGTTGGGCCCCTTTTTTTAAAAAAACCCCCCCCCTTTTAAAATTTTTAAAAAAGGGGAAACTTTCCAAGGTTGGGGCCCTTTTTTGGGGGTTTTCCCACCACTCCCCTTCCTATTTTATGTTTTAAATTAGTATATGAAATAATTCCTGACATATATGAATAAACTTTTACTAAAAAGCATTGAAATGGCCTATGTATCAGTGATCAAAAAATGTATATTTATAAATATAAGAAGGATCCTGACATGTAATTGCCCGTACTTAAGCAGCGCTTTACTCAGCGCAATATAGTTGCCCATAGCTAAATAGCACTTTACCCAGCACAATATAGTTGCCTGTAGTTAAGCAGCACTTTACCCAGCACAATATAGTTGCCCACAGCTAAATAGCGCTTTACCCAGCTCAATCGGTTTGCGCGGAGGTGCGCACCGTGCCAACCAGCGCACCGTAGAGCAACGTGGAGCAACGTAGAGCAAAGTTGCCTAAACACAGCCACACCCCCTAGCCTGTCTGGACAGTAGTAAAATAAAAAGCAATGACAAGGTTCGAACCCAGGACACTGCGCACCATAATCAAAGTACTGAACCACTAAACCATGACAGCTTAGGATAAACAGCCACTGTTAACATACATATACTTATAAATGGTAGATTAACCATTGCTAAGCAGGTCTGCAGTCAGCCGAGAATTTTCAAAAATGGCCAATCACAAAAAAGTGCGGGAAATGTGGCATATTTAAGCTCCATAGGTGGGAATACTTACCATAACTGATTGCAGCTCCCATCTGCAGTCAGAATGGCTGGTGCTGGAGAGGGTACACACTTTCGAGCGCAACGCTGGGGCATCGAGGAGTCAAAATACATGGTTTGGCTCCTTGTCCACTGTCATGAGTCAAGACTCCTGCAGGGTCAGTTCCAAGGGACGGAGTACAAAGCAGAGGCTTGGAACCGGTTAGCTCATGATCTCACCAGTGCCACAGGCATCCCTCGGACTGGTGAGCAGGTCTGTCACCACCATGCAGACCTGAAGAGACAGAAGCAGGACCTACTGAACCGATGGATACAGGAGGCCCGTGGAATGCAAGATGCCCCACTATTGAGTAGGTAACCATGGAATGCAGTATGTAAGACATGCTAATTTAGTCTATATAATGGATAGGTATGTCTCAATATCCCTTCATTTACTTCACAGCTGCAGGTGTCTGTACTGCGAATCAGCAAGCCTATGCAGATAGGCTGCTAAGGCTGTGCCACCAGGCAGGTTAGTAATTATTCTGCATGTATTGTTATATAAAATAGTTGAGAGAGCCTGAAAAAAAGTATTGTATCCCGATAATAAAGGCATAAAATGCACTGAATAATTTCACTGCATGTACTGTTATAAGTCAGAGAGCCAGAAAAAGAGTGTAGTAACCCATTAATAAAGGTAAAATAAGTCCGGTATAATATCTCTGCATGTACTGTTATATAAAATAAGTGAGCGAGCCTAAAAAAGACTATTGTAACCTATTAATAAAGGTATAATATGTCTTGAATAAGTCTTCTGTATGCACTGTAATATCAAATAAATGAGAGAGCCTGTAGAAAAGTGTGTAATGTAATTAATAAAGGTATCTTGGAGTGTGTCTGTGTCACTTACTTTGAAATGTTGTTGTACCCTTGCATTATATAAATAGTACTGCTGTATTAATTGCTGTCATCCCACAGTTGGGCAGTCCCATATAAAGTGGATGATGGAATTGCCAGTAGCTGTGAAGCATATATACAGTCCTCAATAGTCGGTTAATGGCTGGCATGCAAAGGTAAATCTCGCACATGAGTAGCTTGTTAATGTGTTCCCCAGAAATGTGAGTGTACTACATGAAATTAGGGTTCTGTAGAAATGTAACTGAAAATGTCACGGGAACACATCCAGATATATAGATATATAAATATAAATAAAACAAATAACTATGTAGTAGTAACATCTGCATCTCGGACAGTTAGTATGTCAGATATAGGTCAGGTATATAATGAACTAGCCAAATCCATTACTCAACCTAATGCATGTTGCCAAGTGTAATAATACATGTAGGGGATATACACCTGCAGTCAATAGGAATGTAGTGTAGACTAAAAGTACTTATAAGATGTTAATTGAGGTTTCTTTCTACTCCCTACTGTATGTGCATAAACAATGCAATTCCACACCTCAGTGGGTGTGTCTAATCTCAAAACATTTGTTGGGACATATGTCCTATTGTTCTATAAATATCTGCATTTACTTTGATGCATGTGCCCTGTTCAAACACCACAATATTGGTGGCCTGTTGCCACCAATCATCCCTGCATGCCGTTGGAATGTCCACTGTCGTTCAATATATGCATGTGTTATGCTTGCTGTTCAACTGTTGGAACCTTGGTGTGTTGGGTTAATGGGAATATTACTGCATGCTGTTACAACTAATTTGGAATGCTGTTGTTTATGTTGTAATTAAACACATCTAATCACAGAACGTATGGGAAGGCCGGTCCCAGTGGACCCACCTGTCCCTCCTCAGCTGGCGATTGCACCTGGCACCGGCAGGTCCGGTGCCCAGCCCGGGCTCCCCTCCTCCATTGGTCCTGTGCCATCTTCGGGTGGAAGCGCTGCAGGGGATGGGGCTCATCCCCCAATGCAAGCGTGGGCATAGAAGGGCCACCTGTCACCCTCCGAAGGGTCTGGGCTGTGGTGCGTAGGGAGATCCATCGTTCAGTCGCTGATCCCCTATGCCAGCTCAAGGGGAGAGTGGTGTGACTCATGGGTGAGCCTGCCCCTCCTACGCAGCCCCCAGCACAGCCACCCTTGGGGCTGTGAAGGTGGAGTGGTGACTGCCCATGGGTGGGGATCTCAGTTCCACTGTTACCATCTGTGGGCACATGGGCTTGCGATTTCCAAACATCCGTCCCCGTCAATTTTATTCACCCACCTCATGTGTCATACTCCGCCCCTGTATGCATCTTGTTTGTCTTGTCTGTTTACCTCCCCAACCTACCTCCCCAAATATACCTACTTCCTCTACCTCACTTTCCACTCTCACCTAAAAAAAAAAAAAAGGGCAATCTGTTCCCACAAAAAAATTACATCCCATACATAGCTGCCCATTTTGAACACATGTCCGTTGGACATGTAAACTGATAATTATAATTGGCAGTACAACATACTTTGTTGTCCTCACCCCTCTCTCAGGGGTGGAAGGTTTCAAATTTCACTCCAAATTTATTGCATATGCACAGCTGTTACTGGTAAAGAAATGGGCAGCTATGGACCTTCCCTACACCCGTCCTGCACATCCCGAGCTTGTTTCCCTACTGTCTTTCCCTCTTTATGCCCCCTTTTTCACCACTTTCCTATCTCCCCAGTTTCTTTTCTTTCAAAGAAATTAGCGTGGGGTTAGCGGGAGTAAGCACTTTTAAGCAGTAGTTAGCGGGTTTAAGCGAGTGTGCACACGTGTGC
>NC_056733.1:481964623-482024623 GCF_019279795.1 Protopterus annectens | reverse complement strand
TCAGATGTGTACTGTGTATTTAGAAGATGTGGAGCCTGGTGTTGTGCAATACTGATAATTTGGAACATAATCTGTATGCCTGTGACTGTCACATGTTGTACTACTGTAAAATTGCAAACTCACAGCAGCAATGCCATAGTTGTTGACATTGACAGACTGTCTCATATCCTTGTAGGTCCCTCTGGTGTGACAGCAAGACAGCAGACCCATGCTGATGAGTGTTCTACATTTAATGTGCATGTCATAGGAGAGTTGTAGGCCATATACACATGTAAAACACCTACACATAATGCATGCTCTGCATGTTCTCTGTGGGACTATGCACATCCCAGTAATACGAGTAGCTGCCTCAAACACATGCAATACACAGAGCATCCCAACCAATTGTGGTACACTGTAGTGGACATTGTATAGGCAAAGTCAATACACATGCACACAACATACACCACTTTTTCATATGCAGTAAGTGTTAATATGATACACATGGCATATTTAGACACCTGCTGTAAGGTCAGACTCCAGTATCCCAAATGTAATCCACACAGCACACATACTATACCTGAGGGGTAGAGGCCTATCATGGGTGGTGCGACACTCTTCAACACACAACACATTCATGTTAGGCAATGCTCCCTATTGAACACCTTACATACCCATGTAACTACTGCCTGTGAAATGGTTAATGCAGCCAAAGTGGTGCAGTTCTGGTACAGCAAGATAGTTGCCAGTGTGGCACACATTAGTGGCCTTGAGTGACCACATGATGCTGCCTGATGATGGCTCATGGTACTACACTACATCCAGTTACAGTAACTACAGTACTACACATAGCATTCATTGCTATATACCTGACAGTTGTGTGCATCCGGCCATGGTATGTATACCTATGAGTGATGGTGCACAGGATATTGGAAAGCATTTAATACTTGCACAGCAATGTTGTGTCCATGTACACATTGTGTTCCAGGGTGAGGCCAATCATTGAACAACACACGTGCATCAAAGACATGTATACTGTTATTAACAAGGACTCTCTACACTCGCACTGCATGCTGTTGAGCAACAGACATCCTGCATGCTGACACGTGTGATAGGACTCTTTGGCTTGTGATACTGTACTCCACCATCAACCACTAATGAGTATGTTCTGGATTGCTGTTGGTGTGTGTGTGTGTGTGTGTGTGTGTGTGTGTGTGTGTGTGTGTGTGTGTGTGTGTGTGTGTGTGTGTGTGTCAACTTTAGTGAGTAGTGTATTTGTGTTCATGTGTGCATGTGTTCATGTGTGCATGTGTGCATGTGTTCATGTGTTCATGTGTTCATGTGTGCATGTGTGCTAACATCATGTACAGATTGTAAAGTGTGTTTCCTGTCTTCCTCTCACAGGTGCTGAGGTTGTGTTGGTTGAGTGCAGCTGGGAACTTGAAGTCACTGCCACAAATAGTGGAAATGATGATACATGTGTTGTGGCACAGGCAGGTTTGACAGGGTCTGTCATTGGTCTGCCAGTCAACAGTACACAGCTTTCCACCCCATCTATGCGCACATTCATACTGCCAATACATCCCTCATCACCAATGGCCTTAGCTGAGGGACAGGATACAGTAGGCATTGACCAGGATAGTGTGGTATCTATGGCACATGCATCCCCTCACAGCAGTCATACCCAGAATCTTGGAATGGTACCACATAGGCAGATGTCCAGGGGTTCTCGTGGGAGCACTGCTGGTCGTAATGCCCCTGGCAGATGTGCCCCCACAGGTCTTACAACCTCAGGTATGTTCCGGGCTGTAATGCAGGCACAGGCACGTATGGAACGGTACACCAGACAGGGACTAAGGGTGCAGAGGGCCCATAACACCGCTATCAATGACAGGATCCGTGACCTTGCCGGTGCCATCCGTAATTACACCGAGGTCATTGATAGACATTGGGGGGAGACACTAGATGTCCTCCGCAATGTCATGTCCATGTGCTAGGACAGTGCAGGATGGCTGAGACATCGATGTGGACGTATGCCAGCAACATCATCCGCTGGCAGTCATCGCGGACCACACAAAAGTCACAGCTGCTCCCATAGTGGCAGTACCAGACCCAGCAATGTTGGGGCTGGGCTGTCAATAGACCGTCCTAGAAGACCACGTGCACGTGGCTCTGGCCAGTCCCAGCAGGGACATGGGTCCAGTCGACATTGATGATAGTACCCAGTCTGGCTTAGTACCCGATACTATCCGTGGCACCCCTGCCAGGCACAGGTACTGTGTCCATTGCCAGAGATGGTGATATGTACAGCCTGGCAGGTACAGTCTGTGGTTGTCCCACAACCTCCCGTATTTGGCAGCCACATGGTGGAACTGTGTGCATGCAGGCACACACCCATAAACCAAACACCTAGGGCTAACACATACACACACATATTACATCAACATTGACCCATGCTGTACTGTTGTCCCACACACACACACACACACACACACACACACACACACATACATGTCAATTGGATGGGTCAATGTCGGGCTCTGGCAAACCAACAACACACCCTGTGCATATGATGAAACTGTGCCACCTCCTGTCATCTGTAACATTGATGCAGGAACAGGCTAACATGGTGCTGATGCACAGGGTGACTTAATAGCAGTGTAGCAATGTTAGCATGTTGTCAACAGTAAAGTGTAATGATATCCTTGTAGGTATATCTGAGCAGGCATGATGCATTAAAGCTATGATTATCAATGTAGTATTGTTTACACCAGTGTTCATTCTAAAAATGTATTGTCCGCCCATGTGCCACTTGGCTGATGTGTGTAGTTCTGGCAGCATGTGTTGGTGAGTGGACAGTATGTGTGTGATGAGTGCAGTACAGATTTGCAGGTGTACATTTGTGAACATGGTGGAGGTGCACTGTCTGCATGTACGTGCATAGTGGATACATGGGAAGGGTGACATGCCCTGTATTACACAGTGTTAACACTTCATAGTTTCTATTGGTGGCCAGTATGCATTTTACTACACATATGTTTTAACTTGGGTACACATGTATGTATGACATGGTTTGACACTATGCTGTGGGTGATACTGTTAATATCGGTCATTGGTTTGCATTCTGGTAGTATACACAACCTCAACAGCTTGACTATAACCAATTGTTAAATGATGTCTTGACAACTGACACACAGATGTAGGAAACACAGTAGCATTTGGATCCTTCCGGTACTATACTATACCAGTAACCAGTGGTATTGACCGCCACCCATTCCTGCGACCACTTCTGTTTGGCATGTAGCCCTCTTAGGTACAAGCAAACACACTAGGGATATGTCCGTCCACATCTGGTAATGCATACAGTGGCCTACAATGCATTCTCCAGATGAGACACTTATCCTCCACAAGGGTATCATACAGACAGATACCTGTTGTCCAACCCATGCTGTAAAGCTATAAGCCAACTATAGCATAGTCATCCACATTTACTAAACATAGTATCCCGACAGTACCACATAGGTAGTAGCCCACAACATGTAGAAGGGGTACCGATGTGTACATACAGTCACATGTTATGTCATCTGTCCTTTGCTATTCACATTTCCAAAGGTATTCTGAAGTCCCTCTGTGTATCACATAAGCAATAAGGGGTCTGTATGCATATCCATGAAGTCGTTGTACACCTATAATGAATGTCCATTATTGACAGACTTTGTTGTGTCTGAACATGTCTGAAATATATCCCAGGCATGAACCCTCACTCACACTATTCTATAGAAACTGTCATGGGTGTGTGTGACACAGATGACCTAGGCCACAGATCACTACAGTGGCTGGCCTTGTCACAAACATACATATGTGACCTGAGGTCTGAGAAGCAGCAGCACAATCTGTCAAAGGTAACAGATGTATTCATGTAGAAAGCAGGCTTCACACCTATGAACTAAATGAGGTCACATGTACATATATGTATTTGCCACACTGATACCTGAAGTGTGCAATGCACATACTGTTGTTTTACTGATATGTCATACAGTAGTAAAATCAAAACCCACAACACATTGACCAACAGTATCACACACACACTCAGCAGTTGCTGGATTCAACCCCCTACCTAACTATGTTATGATACTATAGAGATACGCATTAACATGACGCACTATATGCTTTATTGGTAGCTTTCATTTCCACTGCTGTATTTGTGGGATGCTGACATCATCAGACTTGCCAAAGAGGAATTTACCTCTTTTAAGGTGTTTTCCTAGTCTCCAAAAAGGGCACTCCTCTCAAAGGAAATCAAACACAAACATGCACCCCCCCCACACACACTCAGCAATTGCAGGATTCAAACCGCTACCTTATTATACTATGAGACGCATTAACACAACACGCTATATGCTTAACCAGGAGTTTTTGTTTCCACTGCTGTATTTGTGGGATGCTGACGTCATCAGACTTGCCAAAGAGGAATTTACCTCTTTTAAGGTGTTTTCCTAGTCTCCAAAAAGGCACTCTCCTCAAAGGAAATCGCACACAAACATACACATACACCCCACCCCCACCCACACTCAGCAATTGCAGGATTCAAACCCATATCTAACTATGCTATGATACGAGAGAAATATACATTAACACAAAGTGCTATATGCGTTACTGGGAGTTTTCATTTCCAATGCTGCATTTGTGGGATGCTGACATCATCCAACTTGCCAAAGAGGAATTTACCTCTTTTAAGGTGTTTTCCTAGTCTCCAAAAAGGGCACTCCTCTCAAAGGAAATTACACACAAACATACACTCAGCAATTGCAGGATTCAAACCCCTACCTAACTATGCTATGCTACTAAAGAAATATGCATTAACACGACGCACTACATGCTTTATTGGGTGTTTTCATTTCTCCTGCTATATTTGTAGGATGCTGACATCATCAGACTAGACATGATAATGTGTGTGCACTTTGTTTTATGCAATCCCAGGACTGAGCCATGGAGGGACAGCAGGTGTTAACAGCTTGAACAGGACTCCCCAATTCTTAGCTTGTGTGATCTATCTGTGGACCAGTTGCCAATCCATCATATGACAATACATATTTATACACAGATTGTTGATTTTGTGGATAAGACATGTGTCTGGGATGTTGGAAAAGGGCTATTCAAAGTCTATGTGGGACATGTGTAGCTCATTTCAGTGATGTATGTCCTGGGTGGCTGTCTTGCAAACAGTGTAGCAGGTTTGGGAACCATGATCTGCCCATGACCAAACCAAAGTTGGTAGGGTTGTGTGTTTGTCGGCTTCCAATAGCTCTGTTTATGACTTCAATCATGATGGACTCCATGGCGTTGCAGATCAGACTTCATAGGCTTATAAGACTATAGTTCCCATGGTCTGTTGTGCACCAACACTTCTGGTGTGTGCCATATGTAGCTGTAACCCATTCAAAAGTTTCATATCCTGTAGAGAGGGTGAGGCTCAACAGACTGTTCAGGTGCAGGGTCTGTTTGTTCTGCAGTTCACTTATGACACATATAGGGAAACAATGTAATCCAATTGATGCCATGTTTTCAGCTTTGGAAGGAGCTGTTTACCCATTCTACATGTGATATCTCCTGGTATGATGATAGGGCCTTTTGTCAGTGGGATGTGGGTATGTATGTATGGGCCTGTCTGACAGGATGTTGGCATTGTCAGTCATTTACAGGTGGCCCTGACTCAGGACATATATGAGTGTACATTGCTATTTATGACATAGCTGAAGGAAGTGTCATGGTTCTGTCTGGACTCCTTCACAGATAATCTTTCCAAAACACCAACAAACTTAAGCACTAAATCCCTGTTATACTCTTTTACACACTTAACACCCTACTGATCCTTTTTGATCAGTCAAAAAGTATGTCATCATAATATCCTGACATGTCCAAAGGTCAGTTTCGTGTGTACTCTCCAGTCCATCTGGTGAATATGGGAATTTTGAGGCAATGTTACAACTGCCTTATGTACACAGACAACTCTCTCCTCCTCCCAACAAACTCAGATATATGTGAGAGATGCAACTATATAGCCAAACTGGAGGCTGAGCTCTCTCGACCCATGACTGGCACAGACTATCAGGAGGAGAAAGTAACCACAAACACCACAAATCCAGTCTCACATAGACCTATAGCAACAGCAAACCAAACACATAAACACACAAAAACATACTTGGAGGCTCTAAATAAAAATCTGCCTAAGCAGCAGAGACCTCCAAAGCAGACACCCAAACAACTGCTACCCCACAACAATACCCACATATCACATAGTTCACAAAGTCAGTGTGCCACACAGTCACTGCCCTTAAGGCTAAACAACACACCTAATACACTTGTAATAGGTGACTCTATTGTCAGACACACTGACGTCCCACTCACCAGACTGAACAAGGAGAAGGTCACTGTAAGCTGTCTGTTGGGTGCCAGGATCCGCCACATAACACATGCACTCAGGTCACTCCAAAGCAAGTACAAATATGACTCCGTCATTGTCCATGCTGGTGTGAATGACCTAAGACGTTCCTCCCTGGACTACATGAAAAGAGACATAGAGGAGCTCTCTGATCATGTAGCCCAGGCCGGTATGACCCTGACCTTGTGTAGCATCTTACCCTCACCAAGAATGATGCCACAGTATAAAGACAAAATGATCAATTTTAACAGCTGGCTAACGTATTGGTGTCATTCAAAGGGGATCCAGTGTCTGTCAGATTGGGACTACATGCTCGACAAGCCACGTTGCTTCGCTAGGGACGACTTGCACCTGTCACCCCTGGGCTTTCGAATACTGGCTAAGGCTCTTGCCACCCCCATAGTGCCTTTTTTAGGCAAGGCTCAAAAGACAAACCCACCTCCATAGACAATACAAGGAAAAAGAAACTAAGGGTAATGCTGCTCAATGCCAGAAGTCTAAACCTCAAAATGCACGCACTCAAGGCTCTCCTCAGTATGGAGAATATCGATATCTGTGCAGTAACAGAAACCTGATTTAAGGCTCCCAAAAGCACCCCAGCACTACCAGGTTATACTTCATACCATGCTTTTCGGACACAAAATTCGGACCGAACCACAAAAGGAGGGGGAGTATCCATATACATCAAAGATACCCACACCTCCAGGTTAGCAGCACTGCACGAAGCATTGGAGACCATCCATGTGCAACTAACAGTGGTCAAAACTGCCTTTCAGTTTGTAGCCTGCTACAGACCACCCTCCCAAACTCAGGAACCCCACTCGGCTTTCCTGAGAACACTGGAGAATATGAAGGTCTCTCCAAACACCATTATATTGGGTGACTTCAACTACCCAAACATTGACTGGGAATTCTACTCAAGCCCCAACACCCTCGCATAAAGGGTCCTAGAATTTATAAACTCAAATGCTATGGAACAACTTGTCACCACCACCACAAGAGGGGAAAACATATTGGACCTGGTCATCACCAACATGGGGAGTCTATGTTCCACACCAGAGGTATACCCCTCATTGGTAAGGTCAGACCATAAATTTATCTCACTGGACATCCATATCCCATCCCCACTCCCAGCCAAGGTAATCTTGGTGAAGAACTTCTCAAAAGCAAACTTTGCACTTCTCAAAACTGAGGTGGTATCCTTCAAAGCCCCCGGGCCAGTGGAAAATATGGCTCAAACCACAGAATCCTTTACAGACTCATTCTATGGACACCTACAGGAATGCATGGATCATGCTATCCCAAATAAAACCAAGACTCACTCCTCCAAAGGCAGGAGACCTGTCTGGTGGACCCCGGCCATAAATAAGCTATACAACAAAAGGAGGAAGCTACTACATGATAGAGCAAAATCCCAGAAAGGGAAGGCATCTCTGATCAGTACTAGCAAGAAGCTACAATCCCTCATAAAATCATCTAAGGCAAGCTTCAAAAGAAAAATTGCACAAGACACTAGAGACAATCACAAGGCCTTCTTTAGTTATGTCAGGAACCTGGGTGGCAACTCCCAGATATGCTCTGAGTTAGTGCAAAATGACAAAAAATACACTGAACCCACAGACATTGCCAACATCCTGGCACACAGGTTCAGTGCAAATTTCTCCCCCCATCCCCCCCCAAAAGAGCAAATGTCCATCCCAATAGAGTGTAGCCTCCCTGACATCACAGATGAACAGGTGAGAGCTGCCCTCTCCAAAGCAAAAAACACAGCATCAATGGGACGGGACGGTGTCCCGGGCTGTGTCTTACACGAGCTTCATGAAGAACTTAACCCTCACATAAAGTCACTGTTCACTCTCAGACATACTGCAGGATATGTACCCAAGGAATGGCGTACAGCAACAGTGGTCCCACTCCACAAAGGTGGTGCCACAATGGACCCCGGAAACTATCGCCCTATAAGCCTGACTAGCCTGGTCTGCAAAGCTATGGAGCATATCATCATGGAACTCATAAACAAAGACATTGGGAACCTCCAGAAACTGGATCCTACCCAATTTGGCTTTGTTAAAGGCAGATCTTACCTCTTGAACCTGGTCGACTTCTTTGAAACAGTTACCAGGGCCATAGACAAAGGGAAGGTAGTCCACACAGCCTACCTGGACCTCGCAAAAGCCTTCGACACAATACCCCACTCGGGCATCATAAATAAGCTCACCAGCTTAGATATCAACCCATATGTCACAAGATGGGTTGCAAACTGGCTCAGGGATAGCACCCACATGGTCGGAATTGCAGGTGCCATGTCAGACACTACACCAGCTACAAGTGGCATCCCACAAGGCTCAGTCCTGAGACCTCTCTTGTTTGGTATATATTTCTCTGAGGTACAGGCTAACACGGGAGGACTATGGCTGACCAAGTTCGCAGATGACTGCAAACTGGGTGCCATAATTGACTCTCCGGCTGATGCAAGCATCCTCCAAAAGAGTCTCACAGAGATGGATAACTGGTGCCAGAGCCATGGCCTAAAGCTAAATGCCATAAAATGCATAGTCATCCCCTTTGGGAAAAACAAAGTGCCCACAAATTACCACATAGGTGGTAATCCATTAAGTACAGAAGAAGTAATTATGGATTTGGGGACCCAAGTAGATATTAATCTCTCCTTTGACAATCATGTTGCCAAAGTGGTTAGAAAGACCTTCTATATAGCCCACCTTATCCCAAAAGGTTTCACATCTAGATCAAGAGAGGTCATTGTGCCCCTCTACTCATCAGGCCCATAACTGAATACAATGCCCCATTTGGGATGTACCTTACCCGACACCTGCAGCAACTGTAATGACCCCAAAAGTACCTCACCAAGTGGATCAAGGGACTCAAACAGATGCCCTACGCAGTTTGGCTAAATAAACTCCAGCTCTACTCAGTTGCTTACCACCTACTCAGAGGTGATCTGTGCCTGACATATAAAGCCATGTCCAACCCAGAATTAATGGACACGCTCCACCTCAGGATATCCGAATCCCTTAGAGCTACATGCTCCAGGGACTTAAACCTCAGCACAGAAATAAATAGGACATGCTGGAGGGACAGATTCATATCCCAGAGGCTCCCCTCACTCTGGAACAAAATCCCAGTCCAAGTTAGGCAGAGCCCCTCACTGACTCTCTTCAAGAGAAATATTGATGAGTGGATGGGAGATCGTAAGTTTACCCCTGGGATCTCTTCTGGGTCCCTGCTAGACAGAGGCACAATAAACTAACCATAAGAGGGCTATCTTCTGTGACCTACTATTCAAAGGCACAGTCTACTAATCTAAAAGGGTGGCAAAAGCCAAACACACTCTGGCTAGGCTTATGAATGCCCTAGGGCAGATAGCCTAGTATCAACCTATGAACCTATGATAATGTTTGGAGTGCACATTGTTTATTGATGATACTGATTGCAGGTTTTTTATCTTCTTTGCTTTTCCACTTTCTATGAACAACCTAAGTATCTGTAGTACATATTTGATTATGACAGGGTTCCAATATATTATATATGTGTCTGGTGTCATATAACTGTGTGCACAAGGCAGGATTGGTGAATAGTGAGAGGTTCCTGCGTTAACACATGCAACTGTCAGATATGTGTGGCCCACTGCTGTTCTCAGACATGGCCTAAGTGTGTGAGCATGCCCAGTTTGGCCTTTCAGTATTTTGTTGCCTGACATTTGTCTCATTTATTCAAGTGTGTGAGCATGCCCAGTGTGACCTTTCAGTATGTTGCTGTCTGAAGTCCACTACATTTGTTAACGTGTGTGAACATGCCCAATATTAACATTTGTAATATATGTGTGTTGAAAATCAAGTTATATTTTTACTGCAGGGCTCACCTTTGTGTCATAACTCGACAGGGATTATGCTGGCAATGCAGGGTTTCCATAAGACACATAGACTTATCAACATTTCTTCATACAGGCTGAACAGTGAAATACTGTCATGGTTTAGTGGTTCAGTACTGTGACTATAGTGCACAGTAACCTGCGTTTGAGGCCTGTCACTGCTTTATAATTTCATACTGGGCAGATCAGGCTGCTTAAGGACCAGTAAAGCAAATATGAGCATGTTTACCTGCTTTTGCTCAACTATGCCCAACTTTGACTGAACTTGCCCAACATTGCTCAATGTTAACCAACATTGCTGAACATTGCCCAATATTGCTCAACATTGCCCAAAGTTGTGCTAGTTAGTGTGTGCAATTTTGTTTACATATACTAAATAGTGGTAAAAGCTGTTTAGCACTGCTTTATATTGCTTAAAACATGGCAATCATGCCTCAGGTGGTGTTGCAAGGCTGCCTATGTCGGATGCACATAGTACACTCCCTATACACGTTTGAAAACAGGTAGTGTCAAGTTAGGCATCCCTTTTACTATATGTGCGAGTCAGAGAGAGGTGTCATTTCCAGGGTTCCTACTGAGCCAGTGTATGTGCAATGTGTTGCCTCTTTACCAAGGCCAAAGCATACTGGGCATGCCTCTTTCTGCCTACTGGGGCAGGCTCAGGTTGTTCCTCCTCTGACTAACGCTCTGCCTGTGATGGCCTTGGCAATGGTGGGGGGCTGTTTGGCCCAGCCCTATGCTGCTCCTGCTGCAGCAGTTTTCGCAGGATCATATTATGTAGCATAGCACATACCATGACAATTTGGGTACATGTAGTTGGTGAGTACTGCAAGGCTCTACCAGATGTGCCCAGGCACCGGAACCGTGACTTGAGCAGCCCAAACACATGCTTGATTACATTTCGTGTTTGTGCGTGTGCCTCATTATGGCATTCCTGTTCAGGTGTGTGTGCATTTCTGATGGGTGTCATCAGCCACGGCTCCAGTGCATATCCAGCATCCCCCACTAGGTGACCATGAGGGATGTCCCCATTGGCAAATGTCTGGTACAGCTGTGTCAGATGCCAGATATGGGAATCATGATAGCTTCCAGGGCAGCCAGCACACACATTCAGTATTATGCCCTGGGCATCACACATAACCTGGCAGTTGATGGAGGGGAAGCCCTTGCGGTTAAAGGAGATCCTACCCTGCTCGCCGGCTGGTGCTTTGATGCGTATGTGCATGCAGTCTATTGCACCCACTACCTCAGGGTATTCCGCTATTTGCTGGAAAAGACGCATATTGCTGGCCAATACCTCACGGGAATTGGGGAAATATACATGATCACCGACATGTGCTGACATGGCATTCAGGAACTGGTGCAGTACCCTGGATGCTGATGCCTGTGATATCCCCATCATATCACCAGTTGGTCTCTGGAAGGTACCTGCTGCTAGTATTCTTAGGCCAATACATACCTTGGTTTCCACTGAGATGGGTTCCCCTCTGTTGGTTCTGTGTGTGAGGCGTGGCCTGCACAGCTCAACAATTTGCTGCATGAGGTCTCTGTCCACTCTATAGCGCTCCACTATCTCCAGCTCATGTAGCCCCTGATAGGTTACCCTGGGCCTGTACACTCTTCTCCATCTCCTCACTGTGGGTTGTTCAGCAGCATTCGCATTGTCACCACCCTCAGCATGTTGCATATGTCGCCTTATAACAGCAATGGCAACCCCTAACATTTTTTGTCTCAGTAAAGCTTTTTAAGTTTTCACTTCTCTTAGTTTACTGCAGTGTTGCAGTGTCTCTGAGGAAAACATGGTGGAAAGTTGTTTGCAGAGTTTTAAGTGCTGGGCTGGGCTACTGTACTGCCTGTGTAATTGCCTGATTCTGATTGTTTTCACCTGCTAGCTCTGCTAGTTCTCCCTGGTTAACTTCCTACTATTTGTTGTGCTTCCTTTTCCCTTTCTGTTTCCACAGGGGGGCAGCACCACCCACACAAGCGCAAACAAGCTCACACGAGCGCACACATGCTTACACGGCCTAACACTTGCTAATTCCTGCTTAAACTCATGCATACAAGCGCATACGTGCTTACACACATTTCAACAACCTTACACATACTTACTCCGGCTTAAACGCACACACACAGGTGCACACGTGCGCACACAGTCTTACTCGGATATACAGGCGCGCACCCGCATGCAAACACATTGCAGGCACTTCAGCAAGAAACTTTAGTGTTATCCACGGCATACACCTTCAATTTCTTGCCTTTAGCTAGGATACCTGTTGACACACCTCTTCCAGTGATGAGTAACTGACAGCAAACACATGCCACTCTGCTCCAATGAGCTTACATTCTTTCATACATACCCCCCTCGTGATGTCACCTATCTTCTACTCTGATACTCCCCTTATCCTACTCATACACTCCACTGACTGTGCTCATTTGCTATGTAAACTTGGGATTCACTATCCTTACCCTCATTTGCATAGGATTGCCTACTAATGCTTGGTTACATCTCTTAGACTGAGCTTCCCCCCTTAGCAACCTCTACTCGGTAGCCATGTTGTCTTCAGCCTGCCATTCACTTGCATTGAAAATTAAGATTTTCAATAAAATCCCTATTTGTGGCTTTTAATTATTGGTTTTCTAGTTTTTAAAGCACAGCAGGTTTGCGCGGCACTGCGCTATGCTTAAACTTTGGAAATTGAGATAAAAAATTTTTTTTTTTATTTTGCAACGGGGAATATTGCCAATGGCCATACTTTTGGCCATTGGCATGCTTCCTCAACTGGATGCATCCTTTTTTTGGAACTGTCACGGCTCCGTTTTGCTATTTGCAGAACAGTACTTAGTTGTCAATGGAGTACATTTCTGCAAATAACACTACTCTTACTCAGACAGGTTAGGGTTTCCTGGATCACAAATTTACCTCATTTGCATAGCTTTCGGCAGCAAATGAGGTAATTTGCATAACCTAGCCCTGTCCATGTAAGAGTCATTTTAGGAGCTCTCTTGCACGCCCCTACTGGCTGTTCCTGGATCGCTCGGCGGACATGTTGGCTGCATTGAGTCTTACTCTACTCTTAGACTCCATGCAAGCCTTCGTGAATCCGGCCCAACATGTTTTAAGGATAATAAGAATGTGTACGTCTGTGACAGACAACAGCATTTACAAAATATAAATATTAAAATGTAGGACATTACATATGTTTACCATTTGGGATAACCTTCGTATGATGTCCAGTATATATCACAGACGTAACACATTTCTGGGACTATCATATAACCTAACCGTTGCTACTAGTCCTAAAAATACTTTTATAACATGTGTCCACATCTTCAGTAATATGTTTCTATAAAGGCAGGTAACATTACCTGAGTTTAGTTGAAAAAAAAAATCATTATATAACTCACTATAACAATTCCAATGTACAAACTGCAGACAGCAAACAATGCTCTGTGAAACTTAAGCCATCACTAATGTTTAAAACAATTCATTTTTAAGTAAACATCACATAGCTTCACAAAAATGTGTATGAAAGTACCCAAACAATTGCAATGATAGCAGTTATATAGCAGTATTGAAGTGTCTAGATACAAACAGTCGGCTCTACTATGATACAAATGCTTTACCAATATAATTAGCTTGTATAGTACAGATTCACCCCTGTGAGCACTATGAATATGCAAATCAGGGGTCAACTCATTTGCATTCATGAATTATACAACCTGTACTAAGTGCTGGGCAGGTCAACATGGTATGATGACCTGCTTGATTTTGTGCACATGACCAAGGAGGACAAGAATGAGAATTGAAATGTGTTGCTTGCTAAGGGCTTGCAAGTGTGAAGGATTAGTCATACTGCAGGAATAATTAGTATTTCACATTCCAGCCAGTTTGATATATACTTACTGAGAGTATGTCAGGGAGAACAGCATTACCAAAAGTCAGGGACTATATTAACTGACTTAGGAGATAACTTTTATAACAGTTTTATCACTAAATGCTTATGACCAACTGTGCATCTGAGTAAAAAATTGTCCGTAATTCATATGAGATACATAACAGTAAAATATGCGAACACATATCAAAATCAGTCCAAGCAACATTCCATTCATGTTAGAAAAGCATAAAAATGAGAATCATGCTCACAGAAGAAAGCAAAGAAAAATGCAGTATTGCAAAAATGTGTTACTACTGTGAAGTATTTAGCTTAACTATTGCAAATATCACATTCATCTATACATCTAGTGGTACATTACACGAGACAACTGTGAGAAAATTGCTTATCTTGGGCTTTCAATGTAAAGTGATGCAATGCCACATCTTGAGTATATGTAATATACTTTCTTTTCTTCATAATGAATATGTGTCTATGACAAATAGTGAAAATAATTCTCAAATGTGTCATGGTGTCAAGGTTGAAATCTAGGAAGGAAGCTGTTTGTGTGAAAGCTGTGATGTTTAATAAGCTTATTTTGATGTTATAAGACAACTTTTTGTTGTTGTTGTTGTGTCTTTCGGCTTTTCCCGGTTAGGGGTCGCCACAGCGGAACTCTGGTCCGCTAATGATTAGCAGTAGATTTTTACATGCAGAGTTGCCAGCTCTGACTCACAACCTTCAACGAAGGTACACCCATTCACGCATGTCTCCACACAGAAGACGCTCCAGGTGAGAATCGAACAGGACAACATCTTACTGAGAGATGACAAAGCTACCGCAGCACCACCACCACAGTGATGTTATAAGACAACAAAATGTTGAAAACATCAGTAAGAAACAGTTGAAAATCAATCTTTTTTTTGCTACATCTTTGCATACTGCTTGACATTATGCACTGTTGACTGTCAGCAGTCAGCAGCATTAAACCGAGGTTCGCTTCCCAAATCAAAAAATGAAACATTTAATTTGGACTGGCTACAGAAGCTGTCTCTATGTTACAAGGTGTAATTGCAGTGAGCTTGAAGAAACATAACAGGTAATGCAGCGTTTGAATCCATTTTGTCACTCATTTTTACTTAATAATGAAACATTCAATGTAAATGCTAATTACAAGCATGAAATTGGCAACACAGCTATCATTATTGATTGCTACATAACTTAAACATTATGTGTGTACATTGTGTTAAGCACAACAATGATGACAGTTAAAGTAAAAGCACTAGCACAGGTATAAAGTATATAATGTTGTTGTTGTTGTTGTTGTGTCTTTTGGCTTATCCCGGTTACGGGTCGCCACAGCGGAACTCCAGTCCTCTAATGCTTGGCAGTGGATTTTTACGTGCTGAGTTACCAGCCCTGATGCACAACCTTCATCGAAGGTACGCCCATTCATGCATGCCTCCACACAGAAGATGCTCTAGCTGAGAATCGAACGGGACAACGTCTTGTATAAAATGCATAATATATAATTAAAATTATCTGACTCATTATATATAATAATTTTGTGTGTAGGACAGCATGTCATGTAAAATATGTGTGGAACATACCACAGCATGTATCACCCATGTCATACAACTCTAGCCATGTGAAATGTATTTACAAGCACAAATAATGTGTTTTACATAGAACTCATGTACCATGAGTAGTTAGAATGACATCCATACAAGTATCTCTTAAGTATACCACATTCTTGTTGAAATATATGTACTTCAACTTAAAACTTAAAAAAGTATGTTCTCCTGTGGATTTGATGGTTAATAAGCAGTATTTACTATTTCATCCTTTATTCTTTTCTCATGGGTTTGATTCCAAGGTGGTATTATTCAATCTTTGCATTGTGTATGTCCCAACAAACCATTTTGTCCCAAAGTCATAATATTTACCTTTAAATAACAATGATTATAAAAATATCATAGGGTATTTCATTACTTAACAGTGGAACATGTGTATATAGTGTGAGCATCACACATGACCAAGTCTCACTACCATATTTCAAACTTTCATTGTTTTTTGAAGGAATCATTCCTAATATCACGCCAAGCCAATTTTGTTCTTCCACCTGTGCAAATACAGCTGTCAGGGCTGTCCATCTTTGCATACAGGCTGGCACATGTGAGATCTGAGTTCTGTGCCAATTCAGACACATCTCAGTGTAATTCAGTAGATATGGCAGGTAAAGGTGAGGATGGTGCACCATTTATAACCCAAAGGTGGTGTGAAGAGGAGTCCATGATATTTGTGGCACTCCACATCAAGTGCTACAGCCACAAGCTTCTGCAGGATTATACAGGGCTCTCAGTAAAAATGCCAAGCCTTGGAATAGTTTGTCTAAGGCTATCTCCAGTGCAACTGGCATTCCTCCACTGAGGAACAATAATGTAACCACTACAGTGACATAAGCAGAAGCAGGACCACCTGAGCCAATATGAAGATGAATTTAAGACTGACAACACCCCTCAGTTGTCTAAGTATAATGAACCATCACTAGTCAATGATATAGCATGGATTTGCCAGCCACAATATTTAAATTATGTTTCCGTTTATTGTCTTGTTATATTCTATGCAGCTGCTGACACTATTTCCCTAAATAAGGAGACACATAAGGAGAGATTGGCTCACCTCAGAGAGCCACAAAGTAAATATACATCAGGTATGAGTGCAAGCCGGATCATAATTTTAAGTCTATCACTCTATATGAGCTTGAGTAGGCATACTTAACCTTTATATAAAGTATACATGCTTTCTCCAATAGATCTTGATGATGGCATTGGGCAGTGAGTACATCAGAATAGCTGTGTATGGGTTCAATTCCCAGCAGCAGAAACTAGCTCTTGTAATGGGGTATTATGTATAAATAATTTACTATAATATTAAATGACATTAAAAATTCAGTTTTTCTAACTGGATTTATTAACTTGGAAAGCATATAACCAATATGCATTTGTCAAATAACTTTCAGTTTCATTTATAATAACACTGACACTGATTTATTTTATGAAATATTAATGTGTTCACATTATATCTGGATATAACAAAGGTGAAAATATTTATGTCATATTTGTTATATATTGGAAAAATATAGCATGGCATTGATCTTATTATCTCTGTTTCTCTTCCTCAAACTCTATCTCTCGCTCTCTTTTTTTTGGATACATTGGTGCTGCAAACTAAATGACCATTTGAACAGGGACTGACTAGACTCACCACTGGGGTTCAGCCCACCATACATCAACATGTGGTTGTAGCAGCAGCACCACCACAAGCAGTACAGACACCCAGCACATCTGAGTCACAATTTGTCACCATTGCCTCTAGAATGCCTGCTCAGCTTTCACCAACTGCATCAGGTGGCTCTGTCCAGCTACTGAGGCAGTGGTACCTGCTGGGAGTAGTACTGGAGATAATGACATTTTTACCCATCAGGAGGTGACAGAGCTGGTGAAGGACATCATGGAGAAAGGAGTCCATGTTCAAATTGGCATAGTTGAATAGGTATTGCCGCAGACTCCAAAATTGATGTCATGTCCAGCACTAACCCAGGGAACTGAGGCAGGAGATGAAAATGACAATTCTGAGGGTGAGGGCTAGATTCTCTCTGTGTTCAAGTCAAGCTGGGCACCTATGCACCTCAGAGGTCCCCAACCTATCCTCAGTCATGGTGTCCCCCAACCATTTGTGCCCATCTGTCTTGTATGTCCTGTATGTCTGTGCCTGCTACCTAAATTACCCATCCTTCCTGACACTCTTATTCCAAGCTACTCTCTCTATATAAAAAAGGGAAAAAAATGGGCACCTGTCCCACAAAAAGCTACTCCCCATGCATAGCTATCCACATCACCTAAATGTCTTCATGATACACTTGGTCCAATTGGCTGTACAACATTATTCTGTTGTTGTCACCGACTCTTCAAATTCATCAAATTATGTTTACAAATTTACATTTATGTTGTGAAGAAGCGGATAACTATGGTGCTCTCCCACCACCATCATGCACATTCCTTTATTCTTTCCCACCTGGCATATTAATCTATATCTAACTCATACATTCTCCCACACATACTGATAAGGCCACAAAAAGGGAAAATATATATTAAACTGGATCCTCACTAACCAACCCAAAACTGCCTACCAGTGCGGCACACTGCCCAACTCTCTCAGTGACCACAACCCCACTTTTATCCTTAGACACAAACTTAAAACTAACAACTCCCCCTCCCTCCTACAAACCCACATCCCCAAAAATTTCCCCACAGATCACTTCTTGAGAGACTTAAAATCCTGTAACTGGTCTCCCATCAAAACATTTCCACTAGACAAGGCAGTTGAATACTTTAATTCCACATTCCTAAACATCCTCAACCAACTAGCCCCAATTAGAACAATTAGGGTACATATTAACCTTGTTCCCTGGCTCCAGAAAACCACAAGGGCCTTGCTTAAAAACAGGGACAAAGCCTAGAAATCCTGGCACCAATACAAAACACTCACAACTAGGCAAGCCTTTCTTGAACTTCAAAATAAGGTAAAAAAACAAGTTAAGATTAACAAGCAAAATTAGTACATCTCCCTACAAAAAAACATAGCGCCAATCCACATAAATTCTGGGCAACTGTGAATAACATCTTCCAACCCTGTAAATCCAACACCCCCCCCCCCCGATATAGCAGGTACAGACTCAGACATAGTCTCCAGTTTTAACAAGTAGTTCACCTTCTCTATACTTAAACTCATAAAAGATATGATCCTACCAACATCCCATAATCCTCTAAGGCCCCCAAAAAACTATCCCCTTCTCACTTGAGTCAGTGCCAACATCTACTATCCAGAAATTCTTAGCTAAACTCAAATCAACCACCCTTGCTGCCGACAACCTTTCTGCTGAATACTTCCAACTTGCATCTAGGGCAATAGCCTACCCCATTTCATTACTAATTAATAGATACATTACTAAACACACCATTCCATCCTTGTGGAAAACCTCTTTCATCAGTCCCCTTCACAAAGGTAGCCCCTCTAGAGACATTTCTAATTACAGGCCAATTGCAATCCTATCACCCCTATCAAAGATTCTAGGAAGGTGCATTCATCACCAGCTCCTCACCCACCTCCTCACCAACAACCTACTTTTCATAACCCAACATGGCTTCTGTCCATCCCATAGCACCACCACTGCCCTATTTAACTTTACCAACACTATAAACTACTAAAGGAACCAAGGCAAACTAGTCTCTTCTACCTTCTTAGCCTTATCCACAGCATTTGATAAAGTTTCACACAATAAACTCCTAATCTGCCTCTCTGAACTCAACATTAACAACCCCAGGCTGCTCTGGTTCAAAACTTACTTAGATAACCACCAGCAGTCTGTCAAATGGCTTAACTCCATATGCTCCACACTCCCTGTCACTCTAGGCATACCACAAGGTTCAATTCTCGGCCCCCTTCTTTTTAACATCTTTACAAATCAACTCAACTTAGCAACCACAAAAGCTGATATAGTCCAATATGCTGATGACACAAATCTCATCTGCTCTGCATCCACTTTCTCCAACAAAAAGCCCAAGAATCCTTCACTGAAATAGAGAATTGGCTAAATAACTCACAACTGATACTTAACCCTAAAAAACACAACCTATGCTGTTCCACCCAACACAGACTAATGACCTCTCCTTCTCTATATTCTCCTCCAACAAGAACCACATCACCCCTGTCTCAGGGGCTAAATTACTAGGACTTAGTACTGACCAGCAACTCAAATTAGGCAAACACATATCCATAACCATTTCTAAAGTCCACAAAAAGTTAGCTCCCTCTATCATTGCAAAAAGTATCTAACCTCCGAATCTAATTGCCATAGCCAGAACCCATCTCCTAGCTACACTTCTTTACATATCCCCATTGCTAACAAACCTAAATAAAAGTGACCTGAGTAAACTTTCCATTTGCAGCAACAAAATCGCTAGATTTTCTAACAATGGCAAATCACTCTCCCACCATTGCCAATCCCTACATTCTTTACACTGGCTAGGATTTCCCAACCTATTAAGGCACCATCAGCTCAACCTAGCACACCAAATACTATATCATCCTGAGAAAACCCCTGCTCTGATCGGCCTACTAAACTTCTACAGTTCTAATAGACAATTATGTTCCAGCAATAAAGCCTTAATTGAAACCATCTCATGTAAAAACAACTCTGGGGAATCTCTCTTCGCGCAACACTTTATTGTAGAGATCATGACAAATTTGAGAGTAACACACAACAAAGATTGTGATAAATGGACCATAAGTAGAAATATTTTCTCTGTCTCCCTCTCCCCCTCCATTTCTCTCCCCCCCTTCTATTTTATTAGTCTGTGTCCTCCGCACACTTGAGTGATGCCTAGCATCAAGCAACAATAATAACTGACGGCAAATGGTACGTCACTTCTTGTGGCAAATACTGGTGAGTTTCTGCCTCATATCACACTACTACAGTTACTTCCATCCAAATATTCTTAATTCCAGTGTGATATAGCAAAACAGATAGAAGTATTAAAGTGTAATACAGTTACTCTTACACATCTATTGGCTGCTGGATGTCACATACACCCTAAAGGTTGTTACGACTGATATAATTGTAATGAAGGCTAATGCATATGTTCTTCCTTTCTTCAACCTGTTGTCAGTGTCCCTTATAATTTCTGATTTTAGTGTAAAAAAGTATAAATTCTTATATGGTGAGCCAAGATAGTCCTCTAGTCTGTACAATTTTTATGAAACTGTCAAGAGTTCAAATTCAGAAGAACATCACACAATTAGGTAATGTT
Source organism: Protopterus annectens (assembly GCF_019279795.1). Lineage (NCBI taxonomy): Eukaryota > Metazoa > Chordata > Ceratodontiformes > Protopteridae > Protopterus > Protopterus annectens. The sequence goes on along the minus strand of NC_056733.1, from coordinate 482,003,569 downwards.
GTTCCATATTAATAGCATGTATGTAACTGTGTGCTACATATATTATGAACCCATGACTATCCTCCTTATGTTCTCATTATGTTTCCACTCTGCTACCCCTTCTTGATCCATACTGGAAACATTTTATTATACAGAGAAATACCTCTAAACTGCAGAGATATTCAAAGGATGCCCACCTTTCTGCACCTTAATTTGTGATATGTCCATCACAAGATATGTAAATTTCTTGCAAATTATTCAGGACTGAAGTCATTAAATAATGCCATACATTTGATTTTCACACTTCATATTGGTCAGAAAATGTATTATCCTAGCAAATGTGCAAGTTTATAAGGGCAGTATTTAAAAATGGTCCCTGTTATTTGCCTTTTATCATCCATTATCATTTGCCTTTGTATGTTCAGAGACTGACAGAATAATCAAGATAACTACCCTAAGTGTAACACACCACAAAGATGTGCAGAAATGTCCCATAAATGAATCTCTTTGTATTTCTCTATCCTCACCTCCAAATATCTCTCGCTTCCCATCCCTTCTGTCTCATCAGTCTTTCTCCTCTGCATTTGTGTGATGCCTGGCACCACGCAGCACTTTAACTTATGGACAAACACAATGGTAGTGCACAGATTATGGCAAAACCTTATAAAGTTTTACCTTCAGCCTCATTAATCCAATGCCCCCCATGCCACTGTGCTTAGCCTTGCTGTGCTATGTAAAGCCAGGCCAATATCAATATGATAAGGCAGTTATTAGCAATTCTTCAACAGGCTACAGAGCCTATCTATGAACCTATGAACAGGCTACAGAGCTGAATTTGCACCATATGTGATGCTTCAATTGTAAATAGTGTTATGAAGTATGCTGCCCACAAACATCCTTGCTTCATAGTGGTTCCGTTTTCCACTAGCATTAACATGCTTGGTCCCACAGGTGTTTCATAATCATTCGCAAAATGATCATATCTTCCAAGAAATTACTTCAGGACATTAGGTACAATCAAGGCTTTATGTCTTTACAAGCATAGTACAGTGGGCACATGTAGACAATGTTTCTGCTATGCACACATAAGGTGATAGGCTCAGTGTGGTTTCATTTCCATCCATCTTCTGCACTTTTTTAAATTATGATATATATATATGCTTGTCATACATATATTGACTTTATTATGCAATGACATCATACAAGCACATATAATTGCATAACAATTGCAACATGCTTCACATGTATGGAAAGTCACCAAATATGAGGTCTGTGTAGCTATACACCTGTATCATCAATGATTAATGTACTGCAAATGTCATGAGATATGTCTAAATCATGACACACATAACTTTAAGATAACACATCTCAGTAATGGATTTCATAAAAATCGACCTGTTCGTATAACTATACTTATTTGCTCAAAGGTTGGCATGGAGCACCACAGACTATTGCTAATTCCCACTCTAAGTTCAAAACCTCAAGATATAATTACACATCCCAGTACTTTACCATCAGTCACGCAAATGGAGCTGGTCAGTGGTGTGCTTCAGGGAGAGATTTTGAAAAAAAAAATGAATGTGAGTGGATTGTATAACTGTTTGATTCCCTTAGCCTTCATTGCCTAACTGTGTGACTGTGAGCAGGTCACTTAACCAGACACCACTCCTGGGCAGAGTATAAAAAGGTTTATGAAGATCACTGCTCTACCCTGGAAAGCAATTGCCAATAAATAAATGTGTTAATGGACTGCTGTACTCAAGATATGTGGATTTCACTATGATGAACCTATGAAGCTATGTTAATGAACACTTAATTCTGTAAATTTATGTCTGCCACTTCCACTGGATAATGATGTACAATGGTGTGTAACCTCCTCACAGATTCTTCAGTGGTATCCAACAGTGTAATGTTATATTTTTTACCTGTTTGTATTTAGACTGTACTTTGTCCAAGCATGAGCTCATACAATTGAAAACGACACCACAAATGACTGTTTGCATACTATCATCTTGAACTGATTGAATGTCAATCTGCTGTTTCACAAGTATGATTGTCATCAGAAAACCATACTGTGACATAGGTATATGTCACTCGCATTAACCCTATATATATGAATTAAAGGACAGATAACATATCTGAGCATTATGTAATTACTTATGATCATCTCATTGATGTTACTTCTATCTGTCAAGGCACATGCCTTTATACCAAACACTGTGATGCATAATAGCTTCTTTGCAACACACCGTACAAATGCCCATTTTCACACATTTAAAGTCAGACTTCTTCTGTGGCACTTGCAGTATATACTGAGTTCTCTAGATTGCTTGAGTAGATAGTAGATGTTTGACTACAACACTGAATGTTTCATGTGTGTGTGCACGCGCTTGTGCGCCTGTACCTAGCAGTACAAGCGCGCATGTACACATGTGTCTATACTGCTAGTTAGAACTGCATTGACCCACACATCTGCTGTATACACTTTCATTCAGGAGAAACATTTAAACTGGGAGAGGACTCCCCTATCACTTTATCCCACATATAACACAAACATCTTTTCTGCAATGCACTGATGAGGTCATCCTTTCAAATGTGTAGAAGCCGGACTGCTCCTGTGGAGCATACAGTTGGTACTGTGCTCTCTAGATTGTGTAACTAGATAGGTAGGTTGTTTGAATCCTGCATTGCTTAAATAGTGTGACTGTGTGTGTATATGTCTGTACTGTCATGTAGAATAGTCTGCATCAAAAGATCCATTGTGTACACTTTCACTTAGAACATATATTTACACAGAAAGAGGTCTCCTCTGTCAATTTATAGCATCCTTAAGCAAAACACATTTTTGCCAACACACTAAGATAATGCTTTTGAATATGAAGTATGTCATAATTGTAATCAGACTTCTCCTGTGGTGTTGATGAGATTGTGTTCTTAGATTGTATAATCAGATAGATGGTTTGAATCCAGAAGTGAGTGACTACCACAAGTTTCTCTTCTGTGATCTCTACAAATGACTTCAACTACATATATGATGTGTTACTGGACTCTCCCACCACTTTCTTTTTTAACACCTTTATTGACTTGTCACGTAAGACATAGGCAAATATGGATTTATATAAAATAAAACAGATCATGTTACAATGTTCACAGTTACAAACATTATATATCATGACTGTTCCTTTATACAATTTTCATCAATCCAACATTACATAAATTGCACAATTCCTGCCTTCCCTTAAACCTCAATCCTCCCCCAGAACATTATTCTGCATATATTATTCCCATATTTCCATTTTTATGTAATTTGCTCCTACTCTTTTCTAAAGATCCAATTTCCAGCTATTTTATTTCTGTTGCAATATTCACTACTTCAAATAAAGTTGGTTTAGATTTTGAGTTCCATTTTCTATTAACTACTTTTTTGGCAGTCACCAGAATTAAAATTAACAAGGCCTTACTATGTGTAGGTAATTCAGATCCTTTATTTCATCTCTGAAATAATTTCCTTAGTTAAACCCATTTCCTCACACGATATTTCTGACAGAGAACTTTGCAGGGAATTTTTAAAGTCTCCCAACTCATTATACTCCTAAAGCATATGCTCCCAGTTACCTCTTTCTTCCCCATCACTTGTCTAACATTTGCCTTTTTCCTGAGAAAAAAAATCTTTAGAGTCTGCTTGGGGTATAAAAATACCTAGACAAATACTTCCAAGCAAAATTCTAAATCTTCTAGACTTTGTTGCATATTTGGGAGCCATACATATGATCTCCCATTGTTTCCTTGAGAATGACTTATCCATTTTTTTTAACCTCTGATTGATTCCTGTAGTTATCATGCAATATTTTATATGCCCTACTAATTACCCCTTTTTAACAGCAGCTTTTGTTTTAGATTTTATTAAATTTCCCTATCCCTTCCTCTTTGCCTATATTCTCATATCAATCCTTGATAGTGAAGGCAGTCTCCATCCTGCAGTCCAAATATCTTCTTGGCTTCTTCCCCTTCTGTTGCCTTTTCCTGTCTAGTTATTTGCTCCCAATACATTGGTTCCTTTGTCAGTTTTCTCTAGTAAATTCTAGACCCTCCTGCCTATTCTCTGTACTCCTAATTGCAGTCAGCCCTCTTGGCAGAATTTTCTTTCTCATTCTTGTGTTGGTTTAGTTCTTAGCATATTTTCTGCTACTTTATGAATATAATATTCTTTATTAATTTCTCAAAATCTTTTGGCTTTCTAATACCATGATGGGAATGGACCCCATTCCCAAGTCAAAGTATGCTTAAAGTTCATGAAATTAGTATTGTTTCAATCTTTGATGTCAGCCAGAATTGCTCTTCACAGCACCCGCAATGTGCCCAGTAATGACTCCTGCAATTCATATGGAGTCACATGTACTGGTAACATATCTAAATATGATTGTAGTTTCTTTTTTATAACACCCATTGCAGCTACTACTATTGGAACTGTCTGGGTATCTTTCTTCCACATTGCTTTCATTTCTGCCTGCAAATCCTGATCTTTGATGACTTTGTGTCTCTCTGTATGCAAGACACTGTAGTCACTGGGTGCAGCGATTTCAACGGTCAATGTTATTTTTGTCTTCTTTTCATGGACCACTATATCTGGTGTTCTTGCATCTATCTTTTGAACTGCTGGTAATGAGTGATCCCATGTGATGTAGATTTCATCATTTTCTATGATGCTTTGTGTTTTTCAGCTAATTCAATTGTTTACACAATCCCCAGTGCAACAGTTTTGTCACATTATTATGTCTTTCAGTATACAGTCCTTCTGCCATTAGTATATCACAACTAGCAACAAGGTGTGCAACTGTTTCCAATTCTGTTTTACAAAACCTAAATTTGTCTGTTTCTCCCACATGTTCAATGGACTTTGTAAACCAATGTGTACCTAACCCACTATCTTGGGCTCCCAATATTAACCTTTCATCTTTTGATTTGAATTCGCCTCTCCTTAACCATTCCTGAGTTTGATCCTGATCAACATGAGATTCTTCCAGGAGTTTTCTATACTTGCAACTATATTTATGCATTTTCCACATGTCTTGCCTTCTCATCTAACCATTCAGCTTATATTCTTTCTTTTCTTTTTTGGCACATTCAGTTGCTGCTTGATTTTTATCTACTTGTGGTTTGATGTCCATTCCCACTTGATGCCAATGTTTCTGCTAGACTAAGAAGGGAAGTCATCTTAGATTTATTCCCATGTTTCAAAACTTTCACTATGTTTGGGTCTTGTGAGGAAGGCAAATATGTGTGTAGTCTCACAACTGCAGATCTATACATGTAATCAATTTCAAGGAGGCCCATACCTCCTTCAGAATGGGGACTATATAATCTTAGTATACAGTGATTTTTATAAATCATTTCATGAGCATGAAGCAATCCTTCTTGTTTTCCTGTCTAATCTATCCAACACCTTCTGGGTCCAATCTATCACTCCAAAACTGTAAGTTAGGGCAAGAAGAGCAAATTGGTTTATAGCATGAATTTTCTTCCTAGATGTCAACACTGTTTTCGGGATTAAGTCTTTTAAAATATTCCTAAATTTTATTCCCACTTGTTCATGTTTTGTTGTTGATCCTTCATAAATTCTCAAATATTTATACACTCCCTCTTGCTCAAGTTCTTTTATATCACATTCTTGTCCCAAACTGATGTTTTCTTGGTACTGCAGCTTTCCTGCTTTAAAGGTTGCTTTTGCACATTTATCAAGACCAAATGGCATTTTTCTATCATCTGAAAAAGTTTTGACTACTTACAGTTGTGCTTTCAGTTCCTCATCTGATGAGCTATACAGTTTTCAAATCATCAACGTCTTTACACTTTGTTGCTTTCTGGGAGCCAAATTATAGCGATGACCTAATTTGTTAAGAAGACAGCTTAATGGGTTTAGGGCAAGACAAAAGAGCAATGGTGACAGTCACCCTGGAATTTGTCCTTTATCATGGCTTAACTTCAAAGTGGTTTGCCACTGTTTTGTGGTTGTTGTGATTAGTTTATCAGTGCAGGGTGTATCTTATATATTTTTAAGCACTCTTTTACCAAGAATGTGGGCTACTGTCAAATGCTTTTTTGTAGTCAATAAATGCCATACTTGGATTCTTTCTCTTTTTACAGTTCTCCACTATGACTTTTTTAACAACAAATGATCCTTTGTTCCATAGGATGTTCTTTTCTTACCCTTTTGTTCTATTGCCATCATTGAGTTTTCTTCTAAATGACTGTAAACTCTGTTGGCATAAATCCCAGTGTACAGTTTATACATTGTTCGAAGGCAAGTTACTGGTCTATATTTTTTATGGTAGCTTGCAGGTTCACTCTTAAGTATGAGTATCATTTTTCCTGTTGTAAGCCAGATTGGTCTCTGTTTGGGGTGCAAATATAAATAGTTCTTACTCATGGCTAAATCTTTATATAAAGCTGTTAATATTTTTCACCAGTAGTTAGGTATTGCATCTAAGCCTGGGGTTTTCCAATTACAGGCTTTTCTTAACTTTGTTTCAATCTCTCTAGCTGTTACTTCATCCCATTTCATATCCTGCACCTTTGAACTTATTCCTTCTTCTGTCCATTTAACATCTTTAGGCACCACAGAAATTTCATAAATACTTCACCAAAATGTATGTATTTCTTCTTCTTTTGGTCGTCTTTCAATTCCTTTTAACTTGTTTCACAATTTTCTATAAAACTTTTTGGGTCATGAATAAATTGCTCATTTTGTACTTTTATATTTATCTGAGTATCGTCTAAGTTGTTCTGCCTGTGATGATATTTTTAGTTTATTATTTGCGATAGTGCATGATAAATCCTGCTCCATTATAATACTTATAATTGCTTTTATTACGTCTGTCTTTCTGAGTATTTTTGTTGAGCTGTTCCCTCTTCTATACTCTTCTAACAGTGACACTTCTTGTCTTAATTGCTTTATAGTTTTCTCTGTTCGATACTTCCATGATGGTATTTGATTTCTCCCCTTCTTTCTTGTAGAATTTTACCTATTAATTTAGCTGCACAGTAATATATCCTGTTTTCGAAAAAACACCAACAGCAGCAACAATGAAATGAAAAACACAATTCCAGCACTGCACCAGCAATTCTTTATTTAAAAAGTGATCTGGTACCTCGGCAATTCACCTTCATGGATCACAATTGCTTCAAGTTTAAAGCAAATATATATATATACACACACAAAAATCAATTCACAGCTGTTACCAATTAATTCATTAACAAAATTCAAACATTTAAAGTAGTAAATACATATAATAAATGTATAACATTTGATGAATACAAAAGTATTATAAAAAGCACATGAGCAAAACTAATGAATACATAAATTAAATGGCCAATTCCTGATTCAGACCAAAGGGCTTCAATGTTTTGTACTTTAAAATCATTCTAGTTTCTAATTCAAGTAATTTAACCACGTATTCACCCCCTCTAGACAGAAAGGGTTTTCCTAATACACAAAATTTCAAACTACTAGTGGAACCATCATGTAAATCATAAAAATGTTGTGCAACAGGACTAGCTTTGTTGAAATTTCTAATATCTTTGAGGTGTTCTAGAACACGAATCCTCACCATACGTTTGGTCTGTCCAATATACCAAACATTGGAACATGAACACCCCAAAATGTAGACCACCCCCATATATCTGCAGTTGAAATGATACTTAGGAATAAACATTCTTCCATTAATGCTATCTAAATTTATGACCCTATTGCAAATACTACAGTGGCCACATGAAAAAGTTCCCGGAAGCAAAGTATTTATGTTCCCTCCAATAAAATTATAACTTAACAATTCTTTTAAGTTTTTCCCCTTTTAAAGGAGAATATAATATTGTCAGGGAACAGATGACCTACCATTTCATCTTCACACACAATATGCCAATATTTCCTCACAATCTGAATTAACTCCCTAGAAAATGGAGAAAATTTTGTGACATAAAAGTTTCCTGTCATCATCAATATCTCTTGTTTGATGCATCCTGCCCCCAAATCTTTTATTCTTAGACAAAATATGTGGACCAACATCATCATTTCCAAGTATTCTATTTTTGCATCTTAATAATTGACCTTCATCATAGCCTCTTTCCCTCAGCCTAAACAAACCCTTATCCAATTCCTTAGTTTTTTTCATTTTCATCACTAGTGTGATCATAAATTCTTTTAAATTCACCATAAGGTAGAGAATTTAATAAATGCTCCAGATGCATACTAGTAGCATGTAAAAACATGTTAACTGAAGTAGGTTTTCTAAAAGGCCTATAACCTATAACCCCATCATCCTTCTATAGAGTTATGTCGAAAAAATTAATCTGTTCTCTATTGAGTTCATGAGAGAAAGTGAGACCATGTTCATTATTATTCATATGATCAAAAAATTCAAAAAAATCATTAACATCACCCTTGCAAATGAAAATAAGGTCATCAATAAAACGCTTATATAATAGAACATTATTTCTAAAAAATGCAGTGGGATAAATACATTTCTTTTAAAAAAATCCCATGTATATAATGGCATATGAGGGTGCAAAAGCAGCCCCCATAGCCATACCTTTTAACTGCAAAAAAATTCATTATTAAATGAAAAGTAATTATGAGTCAAACAAAATTCAAGCAAATTAATCAAAAAGGTGGTCCTAGGCCCTTCACCCAACATGTCCAAAATAGATTCCAAACCCCATCTAAGATTGATATTCGTATATAATGATTTTATATCAGTCGTGACCCAGTAGTAATCATCTTGCCATTAAATTCCAGACATTTCATTTATTAGGTCCTGTGTATTAAAAATATGTGCTACAACCTTCTTCAAATGTTCCTTCAGATGGAAATCAAGAAAAATATTAATATTATTTAGGAAAGAGCCTATCCCTGAAATAATAGGCCTACCCGGAGGATTTTGTAAACATTTATGCACTTTGGGTAAAGCATATAAAATAGGTGTAATAGGCTTTTTAATGTGCAATTTACACATGTCCCTATGTTCAAAAAAACCAAGACGCTCTCCTTTTTCTAACAAAGCTAAAAGTTGATCATTAAATTCCACAACGTGGTCCCTAACTAATTTTTTATACTCATCTACATTTTTAAGTAAATCAACTACCATATCACAATATTTCTGTCTATCCAAAATAACCCAATTTCCACCTTTATCGGCACATTTAAAAATGAAGTCAGCTTTCTGTTGTTTTAGGCTCTTCAGAGCCAACCACTCATTTCTGCTTAAATTATAACATTTCTTCTTACTTAGAAATTCAGCAAGTGTTATAGAAATTTCTTTAAACAGAACCTTAAAAAATAAAGTAATAGCAGGCACATTAATAACAGGAACAAACTTTTTATCGGTTACCAAATATGGTAAAGGTAACCTCCTATACCCAGTTTGAAAACAAACCGAGTTATTCTCCATTTCATCTATGCCAAAAAATTCTGCATCATCATAATCATAGAAGGACATATTTAATAAGTCCTCATCCAAATCATCACTCATATCAGAGTTATTTAAAAAAACTTTACCAACAGAATCTGCAGCATATCTATGAAAATAAACTTTCAAAAGCAACTTCCTGCTAAATGCCTTTAGCTCTAAATACAAATCCGCAATAGAAGGAAAATGTGTAGGTACAAATTTGCTACCTTTAGACAATATAGCCTTCATATCACTGGTAAGATTAAGACTGGATAAATTTACACACTGTAATGTCCGTACATGAGATTCACATACCACTTCATTACTTGAAACGGTTTCTCCCCTTGCTGCCGTTTCTCCCCAGATTGGATTTATCAGTCTGTGAGAAATGTTCTACTGTGGGAGAGACCGAGGTATCATTTCTACCCTCAGTTTCCATCATCACAGAAGACGAGGGAGCAACAAAAGTAACATTTTTAGAAATATTATGTTCAGTTGAGGACGGTGACATACTTCACCACTTCTGGCTTCCGCTCCTGACCCTTGACCTACTACATGTCGGCTCACGCTGCCAAGAAAACAAAACTCCAGCCAGTTTCATAGTCCTTTAAGTCCCACAAAAGTTTGTTCCTCTTACGTAGAATTATATCACTCTCTAACTTAGAAATTTTCTTATTAATCTTGGAAATCTGCACCCTGTAACAGGACTCCTCCACCACCTTGTCCTGTAAGTGCAAAATCTCAGACTTCAACTTTTCATGCGCTCTCATGTTGTGCTTAATGAGAATACGAATCCAATTTAAAGTACAATCCAAAGAGGCTTTTTTCCATTCTTCGAAGAGGTCATTTTCCTCTTCGGAAAATTGAGTGGCAGGTAGCCTGTCTATACGTAGCCCCCTTGGAGTTAAGTTCAAACTTACATACTTCTCCAAGAGACGGGTATCCAAGAATAAGGCTACTTCTTTAGCCATAAGCTTCTCCAACTGAACAAAATGCCCATCCAAATCACGACTGCCATTAACATTCCATGGATCGATTAACATGAACTTTTTTTCACGCTCACTTACGATATCGGAAAAAAGAATGCCCCCTGGCACATTAAACTGCCCGGGAGCTCCAGCTGTTTGTGACATATACACACTGGTAATGAGTGCTGCAGAACCCTTCAAAACTCGAAAAAACACCAACAGCAGCAACAACGAAGTGAAAAACACAATTCCAGCACTGCACCAGCAATTCTTTATTTAAAAAGCGATCTGGTACCTCGGCAATTCGCCTTCATGGATCACAATTGCTTCAAGTTTAAAGCAAATATATATACACACACAAAAATCAATTCACAGCTGTTACCAATTAATTCATTAACAAAATTCAAACATGTTTTGCATATATCCTGTTTTCTTCTGTTATATTGCATGGAACTCTATGGACAGTCCTAATTACTGGGTTCATTTGTTTGATCAAACTTCTGACTTTTTGGGTTTTATAGACCTTCCGCAGTCTATTTCTTTCATTTGATAACAGCCTGATAGGTTTGATAGCTTTGATAGGTTGATAGCAACCTGACCTTTGACCACCATGTTGCCTCTGTTGTATGGAAGGCTTTCTACATGGCCCACCTCATAAATAAAGGTATTTCATCCAGCAACAAGGAAGTCATAACATCCCTGTACTCCTCCCTTATCATTCCCATTATTGAGTACAATGCCCCCTTCAGCATGTACTTTGCCAAGCACATGCAGCAGTTGGAGAGACCATAGAGGCTCCTGACCAGGGAAATCCAGGGTCTCAAACACCTATCCTATACAGATAGGCTAAAAGCCCTGTCCTTCTACTTAGTCTCATACAGACTGCTCAGAGGTGACCTGAGTCTGGCATATAAGACCATCTCAGACCCAGCCTTGATGGAGTTGGTGCATATCCGTAAGGCAAACTCCACTTGTGCAACCCACACGCAAGGTTTCAGCCTGGTCTGTGACATTAATTGAACTTGTTGGTGGGATAGATTTGTGTCCCAAAGACTTCCCATCTGTGGAATAGACTCCCTCTCCATGTCAAGCAGAGTACCTCTCTAGCCCTCTTTAAGAGTAACCTGGACGACTGGATGGGAAACAGAAAATATACCCCTGGGATCCCACCTGTGTCCCTGCTGGACAGGGGACACAAGTGCGGACTTTTAAGGAACATGGACGAAATTCTTGGCTGGGCTTATAAGGGCCTCTGGGCCAATAGCCTAGTATCATCCTATGAACCTATTTATCTTAATACGTCTATCTATCTCTATTAAATCAAGCAACTCTTCTCTTAGCTCAACTTCTTCTAAACTGAAGGCACATTTTTTGTTCTCTGTTTCCTGGGGAATTCCATAGAAATTTTTATAGCATCTTCCTGTGGCACCTTCTTTTCAATTTCATCCTGTGCCATTCGTTGCTGTGTCATATGGGAACTCACTGGCCTATCACTCTTCAACATTGACTGAGTCAGAGTTGTCAGTTTCTGGTTCCTTCTCTTGCTGTCCAGCTTCAAGTGAATATTTATACTGGTTTCCTGTGAAAGGCTCCAAAATATCTTCATATGGCAACTGATGAGTTGCTTTCCATTCCACTGGTTTCTTCTTAATTTGGATGTCCGTTGCTCTGTCCTGCTGTGGTACTTTCTAATTAGATTTTCTACACTGAATCCTTCACTTCGCAGGTACTCCATAACCTCAGTTTCTATTTCTTCAACTTCTCCATTACTAACCTTCTTTTCTACTTTTCCACGTTGTCTTCTTATTTATTTATTACTTATTTATCCTGTATAGTTGCTGTTGTTTTCCTTAAAGATCTTTATTCAAAATCCCACTATCTCCTTATTTCTTGATTTTCCCCCTGCTTCATCATCATCCTTTTTTACTTTGAATTATAGCTTTCTACTTGTGTTATTTATATCAGCCTTAACTATGTAGCTCTAAAATATATCTTCAAATCAGGAAATCCTTAACCACTTTGTTCTATTGGAAGGATCAACTTATCCAACTTTGCCTTCTTCCCCTCTCAGATAAAATCCTTCAACTATTTATTAACTACTGTCCACAACTTCTGTTCTGGTTGATAAAAATATTGTCTGATCCATATATAAAACTAAAGGGACTAAAACATTTTCACTGCTTGTATCTTACTAGCCATATCCATAAACAAGAGCTTCCAGTTTCTCAGTTTTTATATTATCTTTAGTTTCTTCCCACATATCTGTAGATTCCATATCCTTTAAACCATACTCCTAAAAACTTAATTATGGGCATCACTGAACCAGTTCATGCATGGGTGCATAGTTCACAGCTATTCCTTTTGTTTTGTCTTTATTAATTTTATGTCCTGAAAAAACTTGAAACTGCCTCAGAATGTCCCACAACACTGGTTTCTGGCTAAAACAAGTACAAAATAATATCATTTGCAAATAAAGCCAACTTATTTGATTACCATACCAATTATATCCTTGAATTTCTGAGCCTCTTATTTTCTTTGCCAATGGCCCTAAATGTAATGCAAATCACAAATGGAAAAGAGGACACCACTGCCTAGTTCCTCTGTTCAGAGAACCCTCCCACTTCAATTTTCCTCTGATCCCCCATATACCCTTCTAATTAACCTTATTATTGTATCAGGGAATGCAAATGCTTCCATTGTCCTACTCATAAAATCCCAGCTTATTCTGTCAAATGTTTTTTCTGCATCAAGACCCATCAAAATTAGCAGCATTTTCTTACATTCTGCTTCCCGCTGGATCATTGTTATTCTATTAACATTGTCAAATGTTTGCCTTCCCTCCACAAAACCACATTTTTCCATATCAATCCATTTTGGCAACACCTTTGCCATTCTTATAGCTATTATAGATATAAACACTTTATAATCATGGTTTAAACTTGAAATGGGTCTATACAAAGCTGGATCTGATGGTTCTTTGCTATCTTTAGGTGTTACAGCCATCACATCTTTCTTTCAGGATGCTGATGTTTCTCCTCCTTTTAAAATACTGTTAAAACCTTCCAGATCTTTATCACTTTCTTCCCTCCTAGATCCCAAACTACCACAGGAATAAGATCGTTCTTCTGGAGACCGTCCTGCAGACTGATTATACATCACCATTTTTATCTCATCTCCTCCTATCTTCACTGTTAATTGTTGAGTCTCACTAATCTTGTTAAACCTATGTTTTTCCATAAATATTTCCACTCATGTTTTTTGTTGATTTCCACATTCCTCTGCTTTATCCAAATTTTCATAAAATTTCCAAAATATCTCTAATACCTCTACAGGATTTCTGGTTATTTTTCTTGTTACAGGCTCCCTACGTTTGGCAACAACCCTTTCTGCTTCCTGTTACCTAAGTCACTGTGCTAAGAGTTTTTGTGCTCTGGAGTTATTATCAAAAACAGTTGCTTAACAGCATTCTTTCTAAACGTATACATTTTATCTAGACACCCCTTTATTTTCTCTTTAATACTCTGCAGTTGTGCATCTTCTTGTTCTGTGAGATTCTTCTTATTCTGCAATACTTTAACCTTTGTCAGCCCCTCTAAATATTTTTTATTACTTCTTAACCATATCTTTTTTCTTTTATTTTACTTCTACCCTGTTTTTAAACTCTACTTTCATTTTATCCCGTAACTTCAGAAGACATTTCTATCTTCCCTCATAACTCTTGAATATTTTCTGCTACCTGTTCCTTAAATTCTTCTCTTTTTAACAGGTGGACTTTTTCACCACTTTCATTCCCTTTTAACAGACATCATCCACTTAAAACAATGATGTTGTCCATTCACATATGCACTGTCACAGCTGTAAACCAACATCTCATGTGGTATTTGTGGTTCATGCAATGTTCTCTTGCTGGTGATCTTAGGTGGTGTGTTCAAAACTAGCCATTACTCAAACTCAGTGGTGTCAGTATGAGTGTGAATATACACAGGTAAAATGTTATCACCCACATATCTGGTGTGTACATGAAAGCTGTAAATTTCTATTTCAAGACTTTCTGTCCATTTTAATAAAGACAACTCCTTTTTGAACACAGGTGATGCAATTTGTTGAAATGCCCCTTTTCTACAGCTAGGAGTAAGCGTTCTCCTGTGGTGTGAGTAAGTGATACAATGTCCTGTAGTTTATTGCCTTGGTAAGCCAGGAGTTCTAATCTATGATTTTATATATATATATATATATATATATATATATATAGTGCATGATTATGATTGTACTGTTACAGTGATAACTGCATTATGCATCATGTCTGTTTGGGTATACCTCACACCATGTAATATTTTATGACAAGGAGACAGCACCACACTTTTAACCAAATTACAGGTACACATATGTCTTGCAGCAATAAGATAATGTAAGGCCTTTAAATGCACTCTGTTTCACAATTCTAGCACAACTTCTGTGGTGTGTTCAGTCTACGCTATATGATGTAGCTTAGATGGTCACATAGATAGGTGTTTGAACTCTGCAGTGACTGAATATTATCAGTGTATGTCAGTATACTGCTAAGCATGAATGACATCCACCATGGTTGTAATGTGTACAGTTACAGTAGGATAGGCATCCTCTATCACTTTTATCTCAAGCAACTACTTTGTAACACAATGATATGATACCATGAATTCACATAGGCACACGTCTCATAGTTCTGGTAAGAATTTGCCTGTGGCATATGTGGTTAATATACATTTTCTTAGCTTGTGGACTTACATAGATGGCTGTACAATACCAGCAAAGGACAGCATTATGTGAGTGTACTCATGTAACAAATACAACATTCCATCTAGTTGCTTCTATCCATTTCTATGTTGGACAAACCCTTTCAACGCATTGGGAATTTCATGGTAATCAAATATGTGTTTTACAATTTTTGTGTTCACAGATTCATAGGTGCTTACTAGGCAAATGACCACAAGGGCCTTTTTAAACCTAGTCATACATCCCAAATCTTTGACAAGTTCTCATACCCTTGATAAGTGTAAGCAGGGACTTGGAAGATTAAACATTTACAAGCAGGGGCCTGGGCCATGAACTATTTACAGACTGCCTGTGTCCATTAGAGACATTGGTGCCAAACCAGGAATGCAATTTTCTGTTCCCCATCCAACTGTCCACGTTACAATTGAATTTGGTTAGGGAGGAACTCTGCTTCACATGGCTAGGCAGCCTGTTCCAGAGATGGGGTAGTCTATGGGATACATACCTCTATTCTTTTAGTGGGGAACGTCTGTGGACATTCCAATTG
This sequence comes from Protopterus annectens, assembly GCF_019279795.1. Classification (NCBI taxonomy): domain Eukaryota; kingdom Metazoa; phylum Chordata; order Ceratodontiformes; family Protopteridae; genus Protopterus; species Protopterus annectens. The sequence goes on along the minus strand of NC_056733.1, from coordinate 481,987,880 downwards.
TTGGATATGCCCAGTTAGGTATATATATATATATATATATATATATCAAAGGAGGCATTGTACTCAGTGATGGATCTGATGAATGCCGACTACAGTGGAACAATGAATTCCTTGGACATAGATGACATACCTTTGTTTATAAGTTGCATAACACAGAATGATTTTCTCACTACTGTAGACATATGAAGGTCAAAGGCTAGATTACTGTCTATGTGTGACCCCAAGTCCCTGACTATTGAGTCAACTCTTAGGGTTGTGTTGTCAATATGATGGTTACCAGGGGTGGATGACTTCCAGAAGGATATGTGGGTTTGGTGTTTCTTTAAACCATCGTTTGCTGTTTGTTTTGAGTTTCTAGGAGGATACTATTATGCATTTCTTGGCATTTAGTTTAAGTCCATGACTCTGACACCAGTTATTTGTCTGTGTCAGCCCTTCCTGGAGAACATTTGTGTCAGTGGGGGATTCAATGGCAACTCCTAATTTGCAACCATCTGCACATTTAGTCAGCCAGAGGCCACTGACATTGGCCTTGATTTCAGAGACGTTAATACCAAAAAGGAGCAGTCCCAGGATCAATCCCTGAGGAACTCCACTTGTGACTGGCTTCTTTGTAGAGGTGGGCTCCCCATTTCTAACTTCCTGAGTCCTGTCTGTGAGACTGCTGACTATCCACTGGGTAACTTAAAGGTTTCTACCTAACCTCTTGAGTTTGTCAACAATGCCCGAGTGTGGTATTGTGTCAAATGCTTTGGCCAGGTCAAGATAGGCAGTGTGAACTATTTTGCCCTCGTTCATTGCTTTGGTGACCTTCTCAAAGCAGTCCACCAGGCTGAGCAGGCCTGAAGTGCCCTTGATGAAACCAAATTTGGTTGGGTCCAGTGTCTAGATGTTCCCTGTGTCATTATTGATCATTTCCATGATAATTCTTTCTATGGCTTTGTAAATAAGACTAGTGATACTTATGGGTCTGTAGCTTCCAAGGTCTGTAGATAGACCACCTTTGTGCAGAGGAATGACAGTTGCTGTTCTCCTTTCTTGAGGCACAAAGCCTGTTTGGAGGCTACAGTTAAACAGCAATTGCAGATAGCCTGATAGGTCATCTTTCATGCTATTTAGAAGGTATCCTTGGATATTGTGTGGACCCATTGCTGCAGTGTTCTTGGCCTTAGAGCGAGTATTAAGGACCTGTTCCCCAGTGACAGCAGGGGGAGTTATATTTGATGGTATTTCCTTTGGGAAGGTTGGGGGGATAAAGATGGAACTGTATTTGTCAGTCAGTAGGTTTGCTATATCTTCTGGCTTAGTATAGGTGGCTCCATTAACAGTGGGTGCTGCACACAATTGTGTTGACAGTGTTCCTGTGGCACATGTAGTTAATATTGACTTGTATAGCATATCTATGCAGATAGACTGTGGTTTGAATCTGGGACTATATGTGTACAAAACAATGTGGATGGAAATGACTTACTTGTCCAGAAAACAGTGATATTGGACTATTCACAGTTACACAGCTACACAGTTACCTTTATGCCCATCTCACATCCTTTGTCAGCATTTCATTTTTATTTATGTATGTGCCACTAAATGAGATGCATTACCTGTATAAATTAAAATATTTATTTAAATACTGCTGTTTATGCACTAATCTAAATATATATGACTACAGTTTCCTCATTTAGCTTTCTCAGGTTCTTAATTCTTTCATTCTAATTTCCCTTACATTGTATTATGCTGTCTGTGCATGCTCAATTATTGGGTTTGTATGTATATACAGCCTGTTGTTCATATAGTGTGCGCAAGCTTGTGTGCACTTCTTCATGGCCACTAATACTTGTGCCAGGTGCTGCTGAATATGCAGGCTTGCGTAGCAGCACCATTGGTCATTGCTCTAACACCAAGTAAATGTAAAGGCTTAGCGCAAAGTGTACGTGCTTGTTAATGAGTCCCTGGGACTGTTTTTACATAATTCACTTTATAGCTAGTAATGAAAACTTTTTAAGTGTTAAAGGTTGTAAGCACCGGGGAAAGCTCATGTTTTATGTTTACGTGTTTAAGGCATTAATGTGTTAAACCAAGTACCCAAAAGCATATGATACATACCCCGAAAGATTTAAAGATGCAACCACATGTGTACATGATTGCCAATTGTCAGACATTTTCATCAGGAATGGGATACAGCATGAAAAAAGCTTTACAGTATTAATGCAGGAAATTTATGTAAAATGCCTCTGTTCATTTACAGAAGCCAGTTAGTAATTTATTGAACTCATCGTTGACTTGACCTTCTCTTACACAGCATAGCTTGATTTAAACATTATTTTATTCAAAGCAGAATGTTTAAAAATGAAAGTGAATCCTTGAAAATAATGATTGTTCTATACAAGTACTATCTTACCATTTCTTGGCAACCCACAGTTAATTTGTCAATGAATTATAACCTACCTTGTTTACATATGTTAATGTGTATTATACATACTCAAAAGGGAATTATATCTGACAGAAACAAAATTAGTATATTCCACATGATTTTCTTCCATTATTTAACATTTAGTAAACTGTTCTGATGTTTTGATTATCCATGTAATGAAAAATAAAGATGGTATAAGAGTAGGATGTCTCTCCATCCACTTTTTGAGAACAATGGAGTCATGAAAGGTCATCACACATCTTATAATTACTTTATCACACACTAAAGTGTCATAAAGTATTCTTATTTAAGCACTGCCTTGTTACACATTAATTTAAAATTCTGACTACACTGCATTCTCTATGGCTAAGGAGGAACAAGCAGTAATTGTAGCAAAACAAATGTTGCTTCTTATGTTTTTGTTTAGTATGTATTTCCTTTCATGAGATGCAAAGGTTGATTATATATTATATTTAGTGTTTCATGCTCAGCTTCTCATTTCAATAATGCATTTGGAAACTTTAGCCATATTGCTAAAATTAAAATGTCTTCACTAACCTGATGCTGCTTTATAAGCATGGCTGATTGTCATACAGACTGAAAAGAACATTGACATCTGATTTCTCTTAAAGAGCTAGACTTTAATAAAAACACAGTTAGCTGTATTGTGACATATAATGACTTTGAATTCTAAATTTAAAATAATATGAACCATATTAATGAGTACTCATTGTCTTCATAAACTAACATTTCTGAATTTATGATGTTGATATACTTATAAATAATGAAGGAAAAAGTGGGAAACTAAATAAAATGTTGACGTGTCAACTTTGTAAGAATCATTTTCAAAATTACAGGTAAACTTCGTGTAGTTAAGATGTGTGTCAAAATGGTATGAATACTTAGTTGTTGACTTAAATCCATCCCTGTTTCAAAACAGACAATTAAAAAGTGACACTTTGGTTTGGGATACCAATATCCATTAACAGTGTACAAAGTACACATGACACTAGGAAGATTTTACAAGGACTGCGTAAAGTTTTGCAAATAAAACAATGGTTTCACTAGTTTAGTTACAGTTGATGTGACACTCCGACCCCATGTACCAAATGAGGAAAAGGGGGTTGATATCAGTGCTGACGCTCTTTTTCACCAGAAGCTTCCAGATTAATTAATTGCTAAAATGTTGTCTTGAAAAACAGGAGAACTGAGAAACAGAATAATTAAATGAAAACACCCTGATCTTTTATTGTTGACCTGATGAGTATTAGAGCTCAGTGTCACAGAAAAGCAAGTACATATAAAATTCTAATGGATTGTCCTATGAAAATTCCAGTTTTCCTCAAGATGTTTTAAAGAACAATTGCAAATTAAATGATGATTTTTATTGCATGAAATAATTGTGCAAACATATTTTTCATGTAAGCATTTCCTAAAGGTTCTTGAAAAAGACATTTAATAAGGATGTCTACTTTTACTGCAAATGTTCCAGAGGAAGACCATACCTGAAACCTTGATGAAGGGATGAGTTGGTCATATTTGACAGTGCGTTCATTCCAATTTCTGTAGAAGACACCAGACTGAATCCACCTAGTGCAGGTCAAGGCAACTACCAATAAAATTAGCATTTCAAACTCAACACAGTGCCAGATTTAAACCAGTAACCTAATAAATTGCAGCACCAAAGATTTCATTCCTGTGCCACTCTGATGGCATAGAGGAATAAAGCCCTTAATACAACTCAGGTGAAATGGGTTTGATAAGCATCTCAGTTGACTAACTCAGCAGCAGGGAGGGATGGGTGTGCCCATCTTGAGGAGGACACTGGTACATGGGCATCACCAGATGATGTTCCCTGGTAGAGGCTAGGGATGTTGCTAGAGGAGGTGTTGTCAGTGGTGCAGTGGGGCATGAGCTGCCTCAGAGGTTGGGTGATACTCTGTGGATCCCTCATTGCAAACCTCCCAGGACCATACCATGCTGCCAAAAAGGGGATGGGGAGAAACAGGGTAGGGCAAAGTAAGACCCTCTACCGGATGGAAGCTCAGACATGCTGAGCCCCATTGCTTGCAATCTGGGACTGGCCCCAACAATTACTGGAATAAGTTCGGTGGTGCATTGATTAGCTGGTTGACCCAATACAGATGTGGCATGAGGGCCAGACCAGTAATAATGACAGAAAGGTGGGAAGAAAAAGCAAAAAAAAAGATTTCTTTCCCAAGCTCACAGTCCCATTCAGTCAAGCTAAAGAGTGTGGAGCCAAAAGTCTCCATTAAAAACAATTGAATGAAATACAATCTAGGGAGCTTTGTCTTTGTATGACTTTTCAATAAGCAGGCCTCAAAAGATTACCCATCATCCATACATTACAGTCTCTGTGTCATTACTCTTTGTACATTCTTTGTTTAGAGCTCTCCCCTCTTCCCTCTCCCCTTCCTTGAGTGTCCCATCATGTAAGTTCCATTCTGAAAATAAATAAATAAATAAATATCACCAGTAATTATAGATAGTCATGCAGGTTTGTATCACCATTTATCTCCTGCTAAAACGAAAGGTAGAGAAAAATAAAACTATACATTTGTTGGTAATGTGCATGATATTTAGAATATTGCATGTTTAGTCTCTTTGGTTAAGTTCCTGTTTCAAGTGGACAAACAGAAATCTCCCATTACAACAAAATATTTCAGTGTCTCACCTTAATAATTGTCTTTTTACTGATAATTTCATTTGAATGACATGTCTTGTATTTACCCCTCAGTCCATGATCATTGCCATTTAACCTGCTTGATTTTATGAGTCATGTTGCTTCCTAGGTCTCCCATCCTCCAAATGGTCAGTTAAGTCAATTTACTCAGATTTCTAAATTAGGTGGTGAATCTAGTCCTATACATTCATGGTGAATTAAAGCAGCAGATTGACCCAGCCACCAGCCAAAAGGTCAAGGCTAAGCAACGTAACCCATTTAACCAACCAGCCTGAAAACCTGTTCATTATCATTTAACATAGTAAGAGGAACTTGTGCTGTGATGGCATTGTATTCTTCAAGCTTAGCTTGTTGCTCTAGATGCCTATTCATACTATTCAGTAGCAAATTAAACACCAATGTACAAAGATGCGCTCAGTGGAAGAAACATATCCATCAAGTAGTGGCTGCACTGCATATCTAAGGCTTTGCTGGAAGCTCAGAAATCTGTGCAAACATTCAGTCTAACATCTCATGCTTCTTTTTATAATCAGGCTACTGTCCCACCAGCTGTTAGTGCTGACTATTACAAGCAGTCTGCAATAGCTTATCCTTTGTAAGATGCTGCTTCCTAAAGATAGAACATTGTCCTCCTGTCTACCACCAGCATTTAGCACCTTTTGACAATGAATTGCCTTTATCATGGATGCATTTTTATCCTGAGATTGTATGAGGTTCACTTCAGTTAAATCTCTCAGGAAGTCCATTGTACCCTGCAGATTATTAGTTGTTCGGACTAAACACTAAAGCAAAATCTTGAAGAAAATAGGGTATAACCTGTTCTCTATGCAATACCAAATAATGTCTTGGAACAATGCCTTTTTCTGCCTTATCATTGCAGAATAATCATTCTCCATGAACAGTCTACAATGACCCACTATATATATTTTCCCAGGCTTCCAAACTGCAGATATAAGTATCCTTCATACCAAAAGGTCTCCAGTCTCAGTTATATGTGCCTTGCACTTCTAGAAGTCATCATTCCTGTCAAAATACAATCAATAGGTTCTCTCAGTCGTAAGATAATATTCACATATACTCAACCATCCAGCAAAGTGTTGTAGAACAAACTGGATACAATCTCGGCCTTCCAGCTTCTCTACTTCTTTCAGCCAAAGGTTTTCCCTACATGCTCTGTCTTCCACATTAGTATTTTTTTCTTGCAAAAAGTCCATATTTGCATGCAAAGCATTTGGAACATTTTCCAGTTGCAGTATATTGTTCGAGTGTTTAGTAAGTACTTCAGCCACATTAGCATTTCTGATTGTAGTTTGCAGCACAAGTTGTCAAGTTTTGCATTTATCTTTTGCACTTCTGCCAGGATGACTTCCAGTGATACCCCTGATCTTGTTGTGTGTGCTGCCATATAGTCTGCTATGTTGTGAACTCTCCAAAACAGATTCAATTTGTTTTATCTTTCATTTGGTCTTGATGTGAGTCATAAATAGTTATCACTCCACCTCATTATTCCTTTGCTTTAAAAATACTCATTTCATTTCAATTTGCCAGTGAAAAGCTTTATATTACAGAGAGATACTCAGAAGAATACTAAGCTTCAGAGCATCATACCAAAGTTTGATTTCTGTACCTTGTGATGCTCAGCATCATTCTTCACTGCTACTAAAGAGTTTTAATCACTTGTCATGCAAAGAAAATGTTCTAATCTCAGTAGATTCAAAATTCCAACAATGCTACAAAGTATTAATTACTTTTATCTTCTTATTCTTTATAACATAATTTACAGTGTTTAACTTCCTAATTCTTCAAAGAGCATTACAACTTTTATCCAATCTCTGTATAAAAATAACTGCATGGCCAGCTATTGAGTTAGCAGCTATATGGGAAAACTATACAGTGGACTCCATTTTTCTTTTGATCAGAATTTTATAATTAATCTTTGGATGAAATACAACACCCCCCCCCCGAAGAAAAATAACATTTTCTTTTCATGTACAAACTAATATTACTTGTGTGAATCGCAGAGGTCATTATTGGGTAAAATATTTTTAAACCAATACTGATTTTAAAATTGATAAATAGGTAGCCAAAGATATGACCAACAATTTAAATATTTTCCATGCCATTTTTAATTTTACATTCTACCAATGTCACCATTTTCATCTATGTCACAAGAAATATTAACATCCAAGTAATTAAGGTGTCTGCTAGCCCAATTATTGTTAATCACTGATTGAGTGCTTTATGATGGTTTAGAATTGTTAGAAATAATATTTGCCTTTTTATTTCTAAACTAAACTCAGAGTTTGCAGCTTTACCAAATTCTGTTCAGATACTGGAATGTTATAAAATATAAGATGTTAGATTAGATATTGCAAGAAAAACATCGTCTGTGTATAAATTCACACTTTCCAGTCCAACGCAATCTTCAATAATTCTTCAATATTATCTAAAAGCTGAAGTTAATGTTTCAGCTTTTAAAACAGAGAATAATGGTAACAATGAGCATCCTTGTTTTATGGCACATTGAAAAAAATGCTTCACTAAATGTAATTTTTTTAAATATGGTCTAGACCCATCGCAGAAACATTTAACTGCATCTATAAAGCAGGCTTCAAAGCTAAATATATTCAGTGTTACAAGTAAGTAATCCCATGAATCCTTACCACAAACATTTTCTCCAACCAAAACTATTTCCCTTATTTCCCCCTATATAGTATGCCTTAAACTTTCTGAATGTTATCCATTCCTTGACATCCAGCACAAGTTTAACATAATCCCAGTTAATTATATTCTTTGTACCTACAGCCATATGTATTTATACCCCACATTTAATGATACTAGTCTGCAATCTGTACAGTCTATTTGATTTCACTGTTAAAGATTACTTCCAAGAAAATTGTGCATTACGTGTTTTTCTTCAAATGAAAATTCATTATGTTATGTAGTTTAATCCTATCTCTATTGTCCTAAGTATTTGTATAATTTAAGTGGGAGAGTATCCATTCATAGAACCTTTCCTGATTTTAACTCCTTGAAATACTTATTCACTTCATTCATACTACACTGGAAATAGAGCTTATCTTTTGTAAAATATTTAGCACATAACTGGCAACAGTTTGCAATTCCATTAATTAAATTCAAACCACCATCTGGATCCATCTCAAAATGTTCTTAGTGTTAGACTGTATTAACCATTTTCTTAAATTTGGACATCATATTGTGAAGATTACACTATTCTTTTATATCATTTTTGTTTTCCTTGTCTTGCTGATTCAGTAGTTTATTTTTTACTTGTATTTTACACGATAGCAGCAGCAGCTCTTATGTCCAAATTTTCCCAACCTTTTTTTCTATAAGGCTAAAATAAATTCCTATTCAAAGGTAAATTCTGATGTAGATAATATATCTGTAATTGGCTGACATCCCTTAGTCCATGCCATTCCTGCATCTACTGGTCAAGTTTGTTAAACTTGCTATGTAGATGCCCTTTATAAGTATCCCACACTGGATCTGCACATAAACATTATTATTTCCCAATGCTACTTTGACCAGTTCTCTAAGTTATCTTCAAAAGATGGTACTTCACCTACTTTCTTTACTAATCTCCATATTAATGGTTAAGAATCATTACTGGGACTGAAAGTCTGGAAAAATAAATACCCATAATCAGATAAAGGAGTGCATATAACTTAAGTTCCTAACAATATTAAATTAAGAAGTAAGTAGAATAGGCAATCAGTTCAAGACACTGATAGATGTATAAAATAATAATGCATATCCATCATGTTTTCAAATGTATTCAATGCACTAAGATCTATTAATTCCATATCTTTAAACAATCTATCAATATTTCTTGACAGAGAAAAAAAATTACAATTCTCCTGTGAACATGTTTTTTTAATTATGACATATAACAAAAGTCTCCAACTATAATCAAATTACCACTTGTAAATTAAGACTACAATCAAATACTTTTTTCACCTACACTGCGGCAAATGCAGATATATAGAGGAAAAGAGTATAGTCAAAAAATGTATCCTCAAAACCCAGACACACAAGTAACCAAGCCTTTACTCCGCTTCATATTATCAAATGCCTTCCCAAAGTCCAGGTACACACATAACTAGGTTTTCACACTCCTCCATATTGTTATCAAATAAAAAATGATATTCCATTAATAAACAACTGTATGCATATATTTGGGAATTTTTTACAAAAGAGGAGGCTCATCCTGCTTTATATCCTAATCTATCCAATTACTTTATCCTTCTTGGGTTTGGTGTTTCTTATATAAATATAATATCTAATGCATCAGTTTTAAGATATTAGGCAAGCCTATCTATTTTAGTATAACTATTTAAATTATTAATATTCCATGATAATAAATCAACCCCAATATTACAAAGCTCCTGCATTAAATATTTTGCAATGTATACTTTTTTTGTAATAATGCATAGCCACCATCACTTTTACTCAGTATACATTTACTTCCTATATTTTAATTTCATCACTCTAATTCAGACTTAGTAAATGACTCCAGTATAAACAGATGCATACAAAACTAATGAACAGTAAGTCAATAACATAGTAAATAACTCTATACAGCCAAATACCATAAATACTCCCAAGTAAAAGATGGCAAACAGTACCTTTGACTGACTATTGTTGTAATATAAAAAGATACATGGGAAGGGATAAAGGTAATGACAATAGAAGACACAATTACACCTTCCATAGGATTCTCCCAGCATACGTGTCCATCTCATTCAAATTATATGATTTCATTTAAAAATTTATATAATGTATTGGTAGCTGTATATTATATTATTCAACTTAATCTAGAAATACTACTGTTTACATGATTCATAGTTTTTCATCCTGTATCAAACTATTTTATAATGGTTTGGCAGATAGTAGACAACTGTTCTATGAATTATTCTATTATGGTTTGTCAGATCCTATAAAACTTCCAAGACCAAGCACCAAAACTGTTCACTTAACTTGATAATTCACCTTTCTTTCTTTTCTTATCATTTGGTGTCACTATCTATTACTAGTCACCTTAAATGAAAAAAATAAAAGTTTGCTAGACAGGGATACAAGTTCCAGTTAAATTGCAAATATAATTAAAAGGCATTATGTTTATTATATAGCTATAACATTACTGATGTCATGGATACAGCCACTGTTATCACAAAGACAGACTGTATGAAGTATATATTCCCTCAACATACATGAGCTCAACTTACAGTAGCTCAGCAAATACAACTTGTAAATGAACACATATTTTAAAAATATATATATGCGAGATCATGATATAAGAAAATTAAATGCATCAGAAAATATTTTAGTTCTATTTGCTCATATATGACAAACCTCAGTATACATATACATAAAACAAATGTACTCAATCTTTTCACAATATGAGAAAATGAAACACATTAAAAATCATTTTATGGAAATGGTCTTATCTCCCTGCGAAGGACCTAACACCCTCACAAACACACACACATATGTTCCTTACTTCTCATTCAGAGGTCGCTGCATCTTGAGAGAAAGAAAAATCCCTAACAAGGACCTGCCTCACTTCTTCTCCAGAAATCTACAAGAATGATTCATCAACTAAACAAATTGCAAGCTACAATATCACTCGTATGTGAATCATTCCACTGTGACATCAACATCTGCCAACTTGAATTGTTATGGTCGTCAACTGTAAAACAAGCTTGGATGTCTCAACAATGACTACAAGTCAAATAAAGTAAAAACATATTTATCAGTTTTAAATTAAAAAAAAGTTATGTACTCACCATAACGTTCCATCTGAGTAGTTATACTTCATTTTCTGCAACCTGTGGGTATTCGGATCCGAGCCAGCAACATTTTTCCAAGCATCTGCTCCAAGCTCGTACCATTACCCATAATCCCTCACATCTCCTACCTTCCATCAGATCGAATTTGCCACTATCCAAAGTATCAGCAACTCAATAACAGTACTAACCTAGAACAGGTTCGAGGGAACCTGTGGGACAGAGTCCCCAGCTACCAAAACTCCTGGGAGGCCCTCATGGAAGGATATTCCTGAGCACCGCAGAGCCAAAGGATGCTCTCCTTCTAGAGATCAAATCCAACTTATAATGAGAAATAAATGTATGTGACCTTGCCCAGGTCACTGGTGCACAGATATCATCCAGTGAAACCCTAGACCAAAATGCAGCAGAAGTTGCCATAGATCTGGTAGAATGAACTTTAACAGGACCAGGCAGGGGCAGACCTTTGTCCTTATAGACTTGCAGTATACATTGAGTAATCCATCTAGCTAAGGAGACCTTGGATATGGCTTTGCCCACAAAGGGTCTAGAAAATGACATGAATAACTTGTCAGACTTACAGAAGGGTTTAGTCTATGTAAATAGAAATGAAGCTGTCTATGAACATCTAGCAAATGCAGTTTATATTCACCCTTGTTCTGAAAATTTGGAAAGAAAATAGGCAGGTTAATCGCCTGATTAATATTTGATTCAGAGGCAACTTTTGGTAAGAAAGTAGGGTTTGTGCAGCGCGAAACCCTGTCTTTATGAAAGACCAAGTAAGGGAGCACGGCAGACAAAGCTTGGATCTCAGAAACTCTTCTGACCAAAGTAATGGCCACTAGGAAAGCTGTCTTCCAGGATAAGAATTTCAAATCTACTGACACTGCTGGTTCAAAGGAGAACAACTAGCACCTGCAGAACTAGGGTAAGGTCCCAAGGAGAGATTGAATCCTTAACTGGAGGACGTAAAAGAAAGGTGCCTTTCAGAAAAGCTTTACACAGTCTCAAAGAGGCAAGAGCATTCATATTTTCACCAACATGAAAATTAGAGATGGCTGCCAGTTGTACTTTTACCGTGGAAGAACTAGCCCCTTGTTGGAAAATATTGGACAAAAACTCCAACACTGCAGGAACCAGGGCTGTAAAGGGATCCAGGTTCCTCTGAGAAGCCCAAATAGAGAAGCATTTCCATTTGCTGTGATAAACCTTCCTAGTGGAAGCTTTGTGGGATGCCACCAGAATAGTCTTTACTGAAGATGACAGACTGGGAGTCCTAGCAATCAGGGGAACTGGAGCAACCAAGCCGTCAGCTTAAGGCTGTCCAGGTTGGGTGGACAGATGCCTGAGGGATGAGATATGAGATCCGGGCAAGGATCAAGAATCCGAGGAGGAGTTGGAACATGAGACCAGAGGAAGGGGAACTACAATTGACGAGGCCAGAACAGGGCAATGAGGATCACTTTGCACCCCAGTCGGCAAGCTTTCTGAAGGAACTTCAGAATGAGAGGTAACAGGGGGTAAGCATACAGTAACCCGGGAGGCCAAGCATGGACGAGTGCATCTCTTGAGAAGTCCCCTGGTGAGGGGATCAGAGTGAAGAACTCGCTGCACTTCACATTGGAAGGAGATGTGAAGAGATTGTAGTAAGGTTGACCCCATGCAAGGAAGATCTCCTCCGCTATTGATTGCTTCAGAGACCACTCATATGGCATTAGAATAGCCCGACTCAGTCTGTCTGCTAAAATGTTGGAGCGTCTCGGGATGTGCGTTGCAATCAGAAACCGAATGGTGGAGATCACCCACTCCCACACTCTCATAGCCTCATGACAGAGAGGGTAAAATCTGGTTCCTTCTTGTTTGTTGATGTACCAGACAACAGACATGTTATCTGACTAAACTGCAATCATCCCTGGGGGAAGAACAGTGTGAAAGGCTTGTAACGCTAAAAGCACTGCCCTCATCCCCAGAACTTTGATATGCAATCTGGTCTTGGTCTGGGACCATGTGCCTTGGACCATCCTCCCCAAATACTACCCCCTTCACACGAGCTGGGAGGCATCCGTGATCACTGTGGCTTGGGCTGTGGGTGTTATGAAGGGCTGACCTCCCAAGATTTCCGGCGATTGGAGCCACCAAAAAAGAGACATCTTGCAGACTCTGATGATTCTTATTGGATAGTCCATGGGGAGGTCTAGCCAAGACCACTGTACTGCCAGGGTCCACTGAGGCACCCGCATGTGAAGGCACGCACAGGGAAGGATTGAGATTGCTGCGGCCATGGAGCCTAGGGCTTGGAGAACATTGCTCGCCGTTGGTAGCCTGGGGCCGAGGATCACTGATACATGGGCCCGTAGGCTCTAGACCCTGTCTAGTGTGAGAAAGACTTGCAATTGTAGAGTGTCCAGCTGTGCACCTATAAATTCCAAGGTCTGCGTCAGGTTCAACCGGGACTTGGAGATGTTAATGGTAATCCCTAGGTTGACTGCAAGATGCAGGCAGGAGTATCTGGCCATGCAAAGTAGATGCTTGGTGGCAGCAGCGAGGAGCCAATCGTCTAGGTAAGGAAACACCTGAATTCCCTAAAGCCTCAGGTGAGCCGCTACAACTGCCATAACCTTGGTAAACACCCTGGGGGCTGTGGTGAGACCAAAGGGTAGGGCTCTGAACTGGAAATGATTGGCTCCCAGCTAGAAGCGTAGGAATCTCCTGGAGCTTCTGCAAATTTTGATATGGTAATAAGTGTCCTGGAGGTCTATCAAGCACATCCAGTTGCATTCTCAGAGGTAAGGTAAAATGGACTGCAAGTTGGCCATCCAGAATTTCTGTTTGGCTACCGTCAAGTTCTGGGTTGACAGATCCAAAATGGGCCTGAGGTCCCCCGTCTTTTTTGGCGAAGCAGCTTTGAAATTTCTTGTGCTGTGGCCTCCCTTTGAGTAGGTGGAACATCCGGGAGGTGTTTTGGTTGGACAGGTGGGGCAACGAATGGGATGGAGTATCCTCTGGAAATTATTGGAGCACCCAACGGTCCACTGTAATGGACTCCCAAGCCATTAGGTGCAATGACAATCTTCCCCCGACTGTCCCTAGAGTAGGACAGTTGGGCAACCCCTCAGGGTTGCTGCGTGGGTCTGTCCAAAAAGGTCACCATAGACCCAAAATTCCTCATCCCCCCTCTGCCTCTGGAGCAGCTTCTGTCTTGTCCCCCTCTGCCTCTAGGTAATAAATTGTCCTGAGAGTCCCAGGAAAACTGAGATTTTTGTAACCACATCTTCTTTTGCCCTCTCTGATTCCCAGAAAAGGATCTTTGAGGGCTAGAGAAGTGGACTCCGATGGCAGACAAAGTCTTCCCAGCCTTCTCGCTCTGGACCAGGGTGTCACGTACTGTCTTCCCAAACAGGGAAGAACCAACAAAGGGAGCATTTGTGAATGACGCCTGGAAGGGATCAGCGAATTGACATAGTCTGAGCCAAGCATGTCGCCTCATAGCTACACCAGTCCCAGCCGCCCTAGCCACTCCTTCCATGGCATGGGAAAGAAGATGCACGGACGTGCTCAAAACAGACTTTAGAGTTGACATTTTTGCTGAGAACAGCCACTTGTCCTCTGGTGACAAAGACTCTAGGGGCGACACAGCGAACTCTGTGACTAGGTCTTGTTGAAGTCATATGACATGCGCCATATAATTCAGTGCTTGAATAGAAAACATCGCTGAAGAAAAAACTTGCTTCCCAAATCGATCCACCACCCTAGACTCCTTGTCCGGAGGGTGGACCAAAGTACTTTCCTGCACCAGTTCTCTCTTGGTGGCAGCTGTAACCACCATAGCATCCACTGGGGATCCCTTGTACCAGGCCTGTCTGTCTGTGGGAGGAGAGAGGATCCTGTCTGGGCATTTAAGTATTGGCTCTATGGTGTCAGGCTCCTTCCATGCCTGCATGGTATTGAGATCCACTAAGAGATCCACAGGAGGGGACACCCAAGATGTAGATGGGCCCATGCCAAAGGCCTCCAGGAATACTGACTCATCCATAGAGGGTTTTGGGGCTGATCAACCTCCCCTCTGGCGGAGGATCTCCATGATGTCTCCAAAGGAGACATCCTCGGGAGGTGACTTGGGGGAACCCTCACCTTCATCTAAGTCAGTATCTTCTATGAGGGACTAGGGGGAGTCCATGTGCCTCCTCTTTACATGACTGCTTATGGGGACCCTCTTCAGTGGGACTCTCTGAAGAGGGCTCTTAAGTCACAGGGGGGGGTTCCATGATGGGATCCACCAGGGGGTCCTCTGGCATGGGCTGTCCCTGGGACAAGCTGATGGGAAGCATGACCAAATCCACGGGAGCCTGGGTGGAGTCCAAGGAGATGGGCTAGGGTCTCAATCCTTGGGAGAGAACCCTCTCCACCATGTCGAACGCTGAAGGAGAGTGCACCTCCTTTGCAACCAACAAGGAGGAAACTCTCCCTGGGTTCACCGTGAGGATTGGGGCTGAGGCCAAGGTAGCCGGAGTTCCGAAGGAATGGCTCAGATTCAACAAAGTCAGAGCCAAAGACACCTCCATTCCCTCAGACCTAACACCTCGTTCTCGGCCCTGTGAGTTGCACAGATCCAAACAGGTCTGATAAGAGGAACTCAAGTTAATCACCGGCGTCAAGGTTGGAGGAACCATTGGCGCCAAATCCCCAGCTCCGAGGATCCTCGGATCCATAAATCCCAAAACCATAGGTCGAATCGGGGAAGAAGAGATTGGATGGAAGAAGGGCATGGAGGTCCCCTCTCAGGCCGTAGAGGGGCCTGGCAAGACTCTCATTTGGATTTGGGTCCGAAAGAACCTCCACATCATCCTGTCCATGTCTAGCTCCGACAGACTCCAAGTCGAACGTGAGGAGGCAACCGATTCGGATATGGCGGGTCAGTGCAACGACCTCAAAAAAGGCTTCTGGTCCGAGGGCTCAGTCAGCTCCAGGGAGAACCTCGGGGAGTGGAGCCAAGGAGAGGTAGTCCTGATAACTTTTGTAGGTGGGCTAGGAAAGGGCTCCCACTCTAGAGACCGCTTGAGATGCCTTTCCCCTCTCTTGCTCTGTTTTTCTTTACTTTTAGTCCCCACCTCAGAAGGCTTAGAGGGAGGTTGAGTCCCAGCCTGAGTGGGGGGGGGGGTTGATCGACTACTGGAGCCAAGGTCGAGGTCGCCATGTCCAAGGCAAAAACTGGTAGCAGGCCCTTAGCTACCAGCTTTGCCATCCTTTCCTTCAAGGTCCTAGGGTTGAACCCTGCACACATACTACAAGGCAAAGATAGGTGGGGAACACCCAGGCAAATAACACTCAGAGTGTGGCCATCAGCAGGTGAAAGCTTGTGGCCACACTCTGTGCATTTTTTAAAAGTTGGTTTTGGCTGCTCGGCCATCACAAAAACCCACACAGCCAAAACTGAACCCAAAATTAACACACACACACTAAGGTCAAGTTAGGCCTACACACTACCTTACTAACTTTAACTTTTGAACTACTTTTTTTTACAGAAAAAAATGACGAACAGTGAAGGGGAGGAAAGGGTTGACTATCGACCACATGCACACACACACACACACACACACACACACACACACACACACACACACACACACACACACACACACACACACACACACACACTAAATATATCAGAAAAAAGCTTCCACTTACTACACCCAACTTGGAGCTAAAGAGACCACGATGCGTACGCATGAAGCGGCAAACGAGATCTGGGTGAAGGTAGGAGATGTGAGGGATTATGGGTAAGGGGAGGAGCTTGGAGCAGATGCTTGAAAAAATGTTGCCAGCTCAGATCCGATATGGATCTGAATACCCACAGGTTGCAGATAAATGAAGTTAACTACTTCAGATTATTGGTTTTAAGCAAACTAAATTAAAAGCATTCAGTCTTTAAAAACAGTGTAAACAGCAAAAAATATGAATGCAAACATCACATCAAACAACACACATAGCAAAAGATGCTATTAAATTAAATAAAGGTTAAACAGAATCTCTCAGTTTGTCTATAAATATACTGCCTTGCTTATTATCTGTTACTTCCAGCTGTGCATTTGCCAAAGACAGACATATCATGCCAACTGCTTAATAGCTGCTCATATCTAATATTAATATAATGTCCTAACATAGCTGTCAGCCCTTTGCTTTTTTGTTACCCAAATCCACCTTTGACCATCAAATTACCTTTTTATAGAAGACGATATATACAGATAGATAAATGATGTATACATATTTATATGCACAAGTTAATATAATACACAAGTTAATACAATTAAAATGAAAACAATATTAACAAGGCTGGAGAAATGTTCTGATATATGAATAACTCTAAAGGTGCCTGGCATTAGAAATTAAAATTGTTTCTTTTTATTAACTTCAAAATACTTCTGTCAAAATCAGTAGCCAAGCTCAAAAGGTAAATTCCCCATACAATATATTTACACCATCAGCA
The DNA here is from genome assembly GCF_019279795.1 of Protopterus annectens. NCBI lineage: Eukaryota > Metazoa > Chordata > Ceratodontiformes > Protopteridae > Protopterus > Protopterus annectens. Next base: position 481,970,472 of record NC_056733.1, on the reverse strand, counting down.
ATGTTATGTCAAAGGTTGCAAATCTTTGGATAACACAAATGAAGCACTCCATCCTCCAATAGCTGCTCCAATGACTAATTCTCTCTTAGCTATATGTTTGCACACACAGAAACACACTTACCTAAATACATATGCGTATTTATATGTACATTTACATACAAAAGTAATGACCTAGATAGAACTTCTCAGTATTTTTTGCCTCCCAGTTCAGATTTAGTTGAACCATTTGGAAGATCAAATAATGTCTGAAATATATAGGATTGCCTTTTGCAAATATAAATATGTACCCCTTTTTCACATAATATGTCCATATACTGCAAAGGCTGTATCACTAGAGAAGACACTGATGTTGGAAAAAATTAAAGGCAAATGAAGAAGGGTGTCACAGAGGCTTAGGTGTTTTGACAGCATTACTGAAGTAATGAATATAAATTTGCAAGAAATTAATTAAAAAGATCTTGACAGTCATGCCTAGAGTGTTAAATTCCTTGAGATCCCAAAGTGTTGGATGCAATTAAATGACAACACCACACCACCACCACCAGCCCCATTTACCTACCATGAGTAGTCTTTATTATTGAGATGACAATAATTACCTAGCAATATTAATAACTAATTGTTTTTTGCTCAGCTCATCCATTATCAAAGTATATATTTATATGACAGCTTTGTTTTTTTATGATATATAACTTCATGAGTACTTTCCTAATGTATATTTTATTTGAGTCCATACACGTTTTTGAAAGAGAACTCCTTGAAAACAAGTGCATGAGTCAAACTTGTTCAAACTGCACATTCAAATTTGAAGATGAAATCATGGAAAACTTTTTTTTCTTCTGGGGCAAGCTACCTGTGTGCACTAGGTAAGGGACTTCACTGCCAACCCCTTACTTATCAATACAAACATATCGGTCATACTCTACTGGGGAAAAACAGAAATCAGCCATTAAGGATAAAACACAGTTTGCACAAATACAATCTCACACTGAAGCTGTTAATTTTTAAAAACATTCCAGGACCCTCATTTCAGGGACTTTGCTTCCACTAGTAAACTGCCAGCCAATCATATTTCACAGACATGCATAGCTTTATTTTTCACATTGTATGCCTCAGGCCAGGGCTGTAGAGGAAAGAATATCATTTCACAGTCCATATATATATATATATATATATATATATATATATATATATATATATATATACACATATATAAATAAAGTGCAAAACCAACACAGTCAGGATACTCTCTTCAAACAAAATGTAAGATTATAAAGCAATAAAATCTACTAATCTTTAATAAAAATATATAAAAACACAGATGAGCACTTTCGGATCCTAAAAACGATCTTTCTTCAGATCCCAGAGGAGGTGATATTAATAATGCCACTGATGGAAATGTCATGAACTGGGAAGTTACAAGCACACAGATTTCCAGAACTCAGCACTAACTACCCGCTGAAGCCATCCCTAAAAGGGCGGAGGCTGAAAAGACATATTTGATTGGCGGGAACTAATATTGAGTGACATTAGCTTTAGAGAAGGGGTTGGCTCCTTTCTTTATGTTGATTGGTTGAACATTTATATATATTGCCTTATACTCTGGTATTTTAATGGATCTGAAGACAAATCGGTTATATCATCTGAAAGCACTTATCTATGTTTTTTAAATATTTTTATTAAAGATTAGTGGATTTTATTGCTTTATAGTCTTACATTTTGTTTGAAGAAAATATCCTGGCTGTGTTGACTGCGTGCTGATTTTGCACTTTATTTGGATTTTCCTACAACACAGCACTTTAGTGGGAATTTTCCCACTTTTTGTTTATATATATATATATATATATATATATATAAAAGCAAAAGTGGGAATATATATATATATATATATATATATATATATATATATATATATATATATATATATAAAGCAAAAAGTGGGAATATATATATATATATATATATATATATATATATATATATATATATATATATATACCCAGAACCAACTGCCAGGTGCATGCAGCCACGCTCAGAGCACGGACCAAACCAAACATAAAACACAGACACCACAGTCCAGCACTCCAAGTATTGAAGCCCTCAAAGTAAATATCCAGGCAGCAGCAATAAAAATGAGAGAAGACAAAGTGTTTAAAATCTAAATACCTTTATGTTCGTAACCCACCATCTTAACAGACAATCCCACATTCACAGGATGGTGTCAACAGGTAGAAAAACAGACTGGTTTCAACCCCTGGTGTCATCAGTGTAGTAAAACAACAAGCACATCTTCCCCTTTAATACATTAAATTTAAAGCTGCATGACCCAAATTTCTATTTGGTTCGATACGTGCACTAAGCATGGTTGCGTGCACCTGGCAGTTGGTTCTGGGAATATTTACACTGAGTGCTGCTCTGGAAGTTGGTCCTGGTATTTTAATCTAACATTGGATTTACCTGGATATTTGCCTGGATATTTACTTTGAGGACTTCAATACTTGGAGTGCTGGACTGTGGTGTGTGTGTTTTCTATTTGGTTTGGTCCGTGCACTGAGTGTGGTTGCGTGCATCTGGCAGTTGGTTCTGGGAATATTTACACTGAGTGCTGCTCCGGAAGTGGGCCCTGGTATTTGGATCTAACATTGGATTTACTACAAATACGAGCAATTGATAATGGCCACAGGAGGTGATTTACGGGCATTTATTGGAAATTTGCCTTGTGATAAAGACAATGTAACTTGGTTTGAGGGGTGCAGCACTGGCAATGGCGGAACAATGACAGAGGTGAGTCGCATCTCTAAAATGGAACATTTATTTAAAGATTTGACTGTGTTAACAAAAAAATTTAGATCTACAGTGTGGCACATTAAGCTTTTAAAAGCTTATTTGGGGGCTGAAATAGCACCGCATGGCCTGTGAGTTTATGTAGAACCTGGTGTAGGGAAGGAGGCTTGTGAGTTTATGTCTCAGTGGCATTCAATCCAAAATACTGCTTCCAAACTGTTTATTGATTTACTAGTAAATTATTATGAATGTTCCCTTAGTGATATTAAAAGCAGGTTGGATTCTAATTTGGGGAATATTCAACAGTATGAACAACAGCCTGACTATAAAAAACTGTATGAGAGGCATCTTGAAGAAGTGAGTAGCTTTGAGAATGAAGTGAAAGCAAGGAAACTTAAGAAATTTAGCAAGGACATGGGGGACTTTAAAAACAATATGGTATTCTCTTGGAAATTAAGTAAATGAGCTGCAAAGTTTTCTGGAACTGTTAATAAACAAAGTAGAGAGAGAAAGAGAGGGGAAAAATCTATTTTGAAGCCTGCCTGCAGTTCAGCTTTTAACACTGATTCTAGTGCTTCTGATTTCTCATCTAACCAACCCAGTACTGACACTGAGAATGACTTTGTGGATGCCTTTGAAATGACATCTCTGGTGCATAATAAATCCAAGGGTAAAAGTGGCCCTTTATGAGAGGTGGAAGGAAACATCGGAAGCGACAGAGTAAACATAATGGAGAAATCCTTCAGAGACTTAATAAAAATGTGAATACTGTGAATGAAAATGAAAATAATGATGATTTGATTGTAAATTTGACTAAGTTTAATCTAACCAGTGATGAAAAAAGTGCACTCAGTAAAGGTCTGGATTATGTACCATCTCATTATTTATCTCAGTATGATGTTTGTATGGATGTTAAAGTTTTTCTACAACTCTAAGTCTGAAATATTTTTATAGTTCCAAGAGTAATGCTAGCAATCCATTGAACTCTCAATTTAAGGTTAAAAAATCTACTTTTAACCCTCCTTACCACCCCATGGTGAAGATGTTTGAAGAGTTGGTGTTACATGATTTATAAGGTAATCAGCGTTATATTTAAACACAATGGGGACAATTTGACAAGGACTGATGGACAGGCATTGGTACATTTAAGGGAGAATAAATATGTTATAGCAGTGAAAGCTGATAAGGGGAGAGCTACTGTTTTATGAGAAACATCCGAGTATACTAAAGAAGCATTGAGACAACTGGAAGAGGGTAGGTTTTATTTTAAATTACCACTTGATCCTACTTTGGATTTTAATAACAAGATTAATGATTTGCTTTCATGATATAAGGAAAAATGTCGTATCACTGAGAATTTATATAAAGAATTGATAGTGGAGGACCCTAAGCCACAAACATTTTATATTCTTCCCAAAATACATAGAACTACCCCCCCCCCTTGGAAGACTGATAGTGTCTGGTAGGGGTTCTTTAACTGAACCCACATCTATGTACTTAGAATGTCAACTTAAACCTTTATTGAGTTTAGTAAAGGCTAGATTAAAAGACTCTAGTGAATTTTTAAGATTGTTGAATGATTTACAGGTTTCCCATGGATCCTACCTTTGTACCTTAGATGCACAATCTTTGTACACTAGTATCCCACATATTGGGGGTATTACTGTTATAAGAGATTGGCTCACGGAATATGATTTATATTCACCAGAGCATTGTGAGTTTTTGATTGCATTCGTACAATTGCTTCTGGAACATAATGTGTTTTATTTTGGTAAACAATGTTATCTGCAGGTTAAAGGTACTGCAATGAGTATTACCTCTGCCCCAATTTATGCAGACCTTTTCATGGGATGTTTAGAGTGTGGTTTGATTTATGATTAAAGGAACCCTTTTAAAAGGATTTGGTCATGTGGTAACATTTTTTGGATGACTGTTGGGGCATTTTGTCTGGGTCAGTTGAGGAATGGCGTAAATTTATTTTGTATTTGAACTCTGCATTTGAATTAAGGTTTGTGGATAGGATTGAGCCATTCACTATAGACTTTTTAGATGTCAATGTTACTAAAGTTTTAGATGGTATGATGGTTACCAGCCTCTATAGGAAACCGTTTACTAGGAATGCATTGTTATAGGTAGGTAGTTGCCACCCTAAACATATAGTGACCAATATACCGAAGGTGCAGTTTCAAAGGTTGAGACGTATTTGTAGTGATGTGAACTACAAGATTGAGGCCAAAAAGATGAGCAAAAGGTTCATCAAGAGGGGTTATAACAAATCCCAAACAGAACTGGTTAAAGATAGGACTATTAATTTAAAAAGGGAACCTTTGTTGCTTGAAACTCAGATGGATGAATTTGGGCGCCTTAGACAAGAAACACTGAAACTAAGGTTTGTTACCACCTATCGTACGAACACTTTTAAAATAAAAGAGGTTATCAATAAACATTGGCATATTTTGAAATCAGATGAGTTTTTTTGACCAATGTCTTGAGGTAAATTGTTCCTTTAGTTATTGACATGGCAAATATGTGGGGGAGTTCCTATCTTGGTATAAAAGGATGAATTTGGATGAAGGTGATGTTAAAAGGGATGTTATAAAAAGGATGTAATAGTTGTAATTGCGTTTACTGTAAGGTTATCTCCAGGACCAAGTAATTTACATCAGTCAATACCCCCAAAGTATACAAGATGAGACATATGATTACTTGTTGTACACAATGGGTGGTCTATATGGTCAATTGTCAGTGTGGGGCTTTTTATATAGGACAGACTTCAAGGCCTTTTAAAAATAGAACTGCAGTAGATCTTAGTGACATTAACTGAAAATGCAGAGGAGTGCTCCTTTTAAACATAAAATGGAGCATGTTTCAGCACATTTTATATTTGTTGGAATAGATTTGGTTTGAGGTAGAAATTTATGAGATATATGTAAACATTGTATTGTGGACAGAAAAGAGAGGCTATGGATAGTTAACTTGGGTGCTATGTATAGGCCAGGCCTAAATGAACATTGGTGATAGGTTTTACTTAATATTTAGTATCTAGTGAAATATGGATTGGGTTATTA
>NC_056733.1:481954623-481962123 GCF_019279795.1 Protopterus annectens | reverse complement strand
AAATATGCAGGAGTTCTACCCTGTAGCACACTACCCTGAAGTACTGGGTGCCATAGATTGCACACTTATAGAAATTAAGGCACCAACCGGGGAACAGGGAAGGCTCTACATAAATAGAAAGGGCTTACACTCTAACTGCCAAGTCATGTGTAATGTCAAGGGAGTCATCTTTAATGTGTATGCCTGCAACCCTGGCAATTACCACGACTCACATATCTGGCACACCTTCCCAGCTGTATCAGATGTTCACTAGGGGGATATCCCACATGTCCTTTACTAAAGGACGCAGGTTATGCACTGGAATCATGGCTGATGACACCCAGCAAAAATGCATGCACACACCCGCTGAAGAATGCCATAATGAGGCACACGCTCAAACATAAATATCATAGAGCATGTGCTTGGGCTGTGAAATCATGGTTCAGGTGCCTAGGTACATCTGGGGAACCCCTACAATATAATCCACGTACATCTACTGAAATATTCACAGTATGTGTCATGCTACACAACATCATCCTGAGAAAACAGCTTCAGCAGGATCAATAAGGGGAAGGAGCACACATCCCACATCCAATGCCAAGGTCAGTACAGCCACACACAGATGAGGAGTCAGAGGGGGAGCCAGCAGTTGCTGTGGGTGTAGGCAGATGTAGGAGTACTCAATATGCCCTCTCATTGGCTAAGAGACAATGTACAGCACACTCCCTCACCACCTAAGGGCCTAAAACCTTCCTGCTATGCACACACATATAGTAACATTGATGCCAGGCAACTCTCACAACCTTTACCTCCATATGTATTGGCTGTGCACTGCTTGCATCAGACAGAGTCAGCTCTGAACTAAAAATGTTTCAAACATTGCATTTACAAGGTAGGTACTGAACCTGGAGTGCATTGTGTAATAATATGAATAAGTGACATACCTTGCATTTCGTTACTTGGTAGTGTAAGCAAGTAAAAGGTGGGAGATTTGTACAGAAATTATCTTAATGTGATAGCAGAGACTTATTCAACTTGTATGTGTCAATTATAAAGTAGTAGGTCTCAAGCTTCAAGGATTCACCCAGTCATATCTCTCAAAAGTAGCGATAGTCACTGCATGCCTTCAGTTTAGCATCATATGTTTGCACTGGAAAATCATTAAAGAGAAAGGTTAGAAAGAAATAATAGACATTGCAGTTTCAGACTTCAAAATCCTCACAAGATCATTCACAATAAAGTTGGAAATTTTGATGGTATCAACTGTCTAGCTTTCTAAGATCAATGTAAGTCATAGGTATAATTACCAGTTCAACATCTCAGATGCAGATATACTAAGCACTAAGTAAGCTGTGCATCCTGAGCAACAAACAAAAAGCTTATGTATCCCTGAATCCAAAAGATACACAACAGGGATATGGCACAGTTATCATCACTTGCACAGGGTGCTGTGTGTGTTTGGGGGGGGGGCAAGAAGCCAGTGCTGACACAAATGGTTTGTGAGTGTGTCTGAGTAAGAAAGAGAAGCAGGCAAACATTTGGATAAATCAACATGACTAGTGAGACAAAATGAGTTTTAAGCTGCTCAGTTGAACCATGTAACTGTTTTGTGTGTGTGTGTGTGTGTGTGTGTGTGTGTGTGTGTGTGTGTGTGTGTGTGTGTGTGTGTGTGTGTGTGTGTGTGTCTGTAGGGGTTCTCCAGGTGAAATTGGTGTGTGAGCATCTGCATTAACACAGTCAAGCTCTGTGCTAGCTCTATGTCTTGGTATGTTGGACAGGTGTGAGCTGTGCATGGTAGAAGTGGCAGTTCATTGTTATCATCCCTGACCATAAGAACTCGCTCTGCCAGTAGTTGCACTGCCATGTCCATGCCCACAGTCAGATGCACTGCTGATACCTGAACGTGACTGATGTCTGCTGGACAAGTTCCCTTCACAAGGACATCCAGAACCATGACCCCATAGCCTGCCACATCTTGGTGTGAACAGCTAACCCACTGAAGTGGAAGCACCGCCACTATGGGAGCGTGATCAGGCATGGCCACATTGGCTAACAGCAGATGATGTGGCTGACCTACACCCAAATGGATGCCATTCCCCCCTAGCAGATGTTCCATAACAGACACCCTCATTCTATCACTGACACCACTCATTCCATAACAGACACCCTCGTTCTATCACTGACACCACTCATTGCATAACAGACACCCTCGTTCTATCACTGATACCACAAATTCCATCACAGACACTGCTCGTTCCAATGTGTCATTCATGTTACCCATTCAATTGGCAATACAGTGGAGGCAGTCATACATGTCAGAGTGTGCCACAACTACAACCTTAAGTATTTTTCTGGAGCACCTATGGGAATGTGCCTGTGCTTCCATGATGGCCCTAAACATATGTTGAGTGGCATGGGAACTGACACCTGGATCAGGTGGAAGATGGACAGCAGGCCTCCTCCGAGCACCTCTAACAACCCTCTTGTGTGGCACCTTGCCCACTCTTTGGCTATGGCTAGAATCAACAGGCACTGAAGCCTCAGTAACCAGACTTCCCTGATCAATTGCCTCACCCTCCACCTGTCCAATATCTGAGGGCTCACTGGAATGGGTATGAATAGGCCTACTGGCTGTGTCCAATGGAATTGGAGGGGATGGCTGTATGTCAACCTCAGTCTTAGATTCAACCTCTGCACCCCCTGACTGTGCCTATGTTTGGCCACCATCATTATCAGTGTCTACTGATACACTGACATCAGGTGGTAGAAGTCTCACACTTCCACTGTCAGATCACCTGTGACAATAAGCAACAAACACAGGAACAATTAATACCTAAACTACTATACTCCAATATATGCTAACAAAACAACAGTGCTGCCATTATTAGACAGCACAGCAATATACGCAACAGTCCTGACATCAACATTACACACTAAAATATGTCTTTGAATTGCTCATCAGTACCGGCATAAAATGTTTGGCTTACTATCTGCAGATGAGGGTATCCACTGCAAGACAAATGTGAACAATTACTGGTTGGAAGAAGGAAAACACAACAGCACTGCAGGCTTCCCAACATCCAGTCTGTGTTTCAGGGTAGACTTATAAACTGTTAGATGTAAGGCTGGAAAGGTGAGTAAACAGCACACAATTCACAGGTTCTGCTCATTAACATTCAACCTCCCCTTCATTTGTTGGCAGCTGCATATGATATTATTTCCATTTAATATCCTCACACATTTTAAGGCCAATGATATAGAATGGCTTACAGACTGCATGCCTCAGATTTCATGTCAGATAAGAAAAGAATGACCAACAAACACAGAGATGAAAGACAAAGCTGTATATTTGCAGGCAATAGTCATAACTGGTTGTGTGATCATTTAGTGCACTACATCCAGAAATAATAAATGTACAAATAACAGTTGTATGGTTTCATATTACTGTAGATGATGTTGCAGATGGCTATATGCAGAATTATTTCACTTCTTTGCTACAAACCTGTTTGCATGGCAAAGAGGGGTAAGGCACCCTTCTTGTGTTCTGAAGGTTCATTGGAGTGACAGTTCAAATCCAGATCTATGCAGAAATATATGATGTGAACCAACATTTTCTAGTGTGTATGTCATAGATTGCTTTTCCTCATTTCGACTACTTGTCTTTTTTTTTTTCTTTCTTGTTTTTTCTTTTTTTTTTTTTGGGGGGGGGGCTGCGAGATGCACCACTTAGTTTTATCAGTGGAAAGGGAGGAAAATGAATGGCACATTTTGCTGTGCTTCTCTTATTTGTGCAACGTGCAGTAGTGCGCAAACTGGACCACCCAGGAAGCAGACAGAACACCTGCAGACAGGACCCAGACAGCTAATAATTGAAACCGGATACATTCAATTAACTCTATTGGTAACCATGCAAACCTGCTAAGCAGCATTGCATGGCGGTTAACCCAGACACCTTAAGAATGTTTAGTAAATTAGGGAATATCATGTAACTAGTCCTATGGCAGCAGGTGTAATTATAGGGCTGGAGTACAGATGCTCCTGGGTTCTAGTACAGGGAGTGCAACCTTTTTTGTTACTGTTGTGACAGTGCAGTTTATAGCAATGAACTGAAAAATAGACATCCATTATTTCAACATTCTTGTGACAACAGGTATAAGTGTAGGACTGTCATACACATGGTCCTATGTTGTAATTCAGGATATTCCATATACTTTTATTGTTGTTCCAATTCCCATTAAATTCACTCTCACCTATAACACTTTAGATAGTGGAGTTTATATGAATTATATGTATGAGGGAGGAGACACCATTATTTTGTTTTCAGATGTATGACTGAGGGTATACTGTGTACTACATTTCTGTAAGTATAATTCTGCTATCTGGACTTGCATGACTTTCACAATTACATAAGACAAACGCAATTGGATCTATATTCAATAACCTTGTCAGGTCACACACATACATGTGTAACAGCTCAAACTGTCACCTGTATTTATGCATGATTCCTGACTGTTTGAGCAGCACTTCTTCTGTGGCAAAGATGGAAAATCAATGCTGCGGAAGAAAATGTTTTGTCCCTTATGCTAGCTTTGAATCCCACAGTGTAAAAATCAATTTTCTCACTGTTTAAAGGTTAAAACAAATGTGTCAGGTCATTACATTTATGCCCCCAGTGCATGTCTGCATACCTAACTCACCTAAAAGTTACCTTCCAATTTCCAATATATATTTCCAGTAGACACCCCTAAAACTAATGCCAAGCGTCAGATTAACCTTCCAATTATGTCATTCCTCCCTGCTTGGCACTGCTGCTCTCTGCTTAACATTGCACAAATGCATTGCTCGAGTTTGTGCAGTACCAGTAAATGCATTAACTGGAATTGGCGGGAACGCACCAGTCTGCATTGCTCTAGTTCTACTGGTCAGAGGTGCCAGAAGCTGTTGAAGGCTGAGGGACATAGGGTGAGAGGGGAACATAGTGATCTAAAAAGGGCAATTTTTTAAAAATATTTACTCCCGCAACATAGGTTCACTTGGAGGACATTTTAAGCTTAGCCAATTTCCCTTTTGGGATGGCTGCCTTTCAGTTTTCTCTTTCTGCACTATTTTAATACAGCATGATCAAGGTGAATCATGAATGGGTAGGGGGTTTATAAGGTGTGGATTAAATTTTGTATCAACCCTTATATGTGCTTTTATCAATTGTTTACTAAAGCTTAACAGTGTCATCCTTTGCTGTACCATTCATTATTGTATGACATACTATTCAATACACAAACTATCGCTCTTCATTTCAAAACATATTACCTATTCCAAAAAGTTTTAGTTTGTTTCTATTAAAACATTGCTTCTGTCTCTGTCATTAGGCTGACAAAACTTTCTTGTATTTGTATTTGTATTACAAAGCCCTCGTATTATGTAAATTTGTTATTGTAATGCCACATTATTATAACAGTCTTGTCAGACATGTGCAAGCATTATTTTGGTAAAGACAACAATCAAAATCTGATTTGGAAATAATAAAGAAAAAATGCAGTAAAATCGAAGAACCTTTCCATTAATTTTTATGCTGTGTTCACTTGTAATCCAAACAGATCCATTCATTTGACAAAACTATTAATTTTACAATGTGGTTAAAATTAGAAGAACTCAGCATTCATTTTGTCCTTCTTCTCTTTAATTTGTAGTATAAAATAAAGGTTATTATAGAATATTACAATGGAACTGTCTTGGCGGACATGTAAGCTAGTATATATATATATATATATATATATATATATATATATATATATATATATATGGGTCACCTTCAGATGCCCGACAACGCGTTTCGCCGACACGGAATCCGATGGGACGAAAACACCGACAACTCAGATGACCGACAAGGTGAGAACCCGACGGACTCGGTAAGTGTGCGATAGAGTGAGGGATTTAGTGTTAGGGAGCGGACAGGTAAGTGTGCGATAGTGAGGGACTGTGGGTTTAGGGGTGGGTTAAGTGAGTTAGGGTTAGGGTGCAGGTAGGGTGTGTGTGCGATAGTGAGGGACTGTGGGTTTAGGGGTGGGTTAAGTGAGTTAGGGTTAGGGTGCAGGTAGGGTGAGTGTGCGGTAGTGTCGGACCTTGGGGTTAGGGGTGGGTAAGTGAGTTAGGGTTAGGGTGCAGGTAGGGTGAGTGTGCGGTAGTGTCGGACCTTGGGGTTAGGGGTGGGTAAGTGAGTTAGGGTTAGGGTGCAGGTAGGGTAAGTGTGCGGTAGTGTCGGACCTTAGGGTTAGGGTTTGGGTTAGGGATAGTGGATATGTTATGTAGTGTACTGTGTTGTTTACGCGTAGTGTGTTGGTGTAATGGTTTTTGGTGTTTTGCGTTGTTGGTATTTTTTGTTGTCAGTCTTTTGGTGTCGGTGATTAGTGTGTCGGCGAAACGCGATTTCGGGCATATGAAGGTGATCCATGCATATAAATATATATATATATATATATATATATATATATATATATATATATATATATATATATATATAAGGAGACCTGGTGGTGGAATGAGGAAGTACAGGAGAGTATACAGAGAAAGAGGTTGGCGAAGAAGAAGTGGGATTGTCAAAGAGATGAAGAAAGTAGACAAGAGTATAAGGAGATGAGGTGCATGGCAAAGAGAGAGGTGGTGAAGGCTACAGATAAGGCATATGAAGAGTTGTATAAAAGGATGGACACTAAGGAGGGAGAAAAGGACCTGTACCATTTGGCTTGACAGAGGGACCGAGCTAGTAAAGATGTGCAGCAGGTAAAGGTGATAAAGGATAATGAGGGAAACGTACTCGCAAGTGAGGGGAGTGTGTTGAGCAGATGGAAAGAGTACTTTGAGGGGTTGATGAATGAAGAGAATGAGAGGGAGAGAGGGTTGGATGATGTGCGGATAGCGAATCATGAATTGCAGTGGATTAGCAAGGAGGAAGTAAGAATAGCTATGAAGAGGATGAAGAACGGAAAGGCTGTTGGTCCAGATGACATACCTGTGGAAGCATGGAGGTGTTCAGGTGAAATGGCAGTGGAATTTTTAAGTAGATTGTTTAATGAAATCTTGGAAAGTGAGGGGATGCCTGAGGAAAGGAGAAAAATTGTTTTGGTGCTGATTTTTAAGAATAAGGGTGATGTGCAGAGCTGTAATAACTACAGAGGGATTAAACTGATCAGTCACAGCATGAAGTTATGGGAAAGAGTAGTGGAAGCTAGGTTAAGAAGGGAGATGATGATTAGTGATCAGCAGTATGGTTTCATGCCAGGAAAGAGCACTACAGATGCGATGTTTGCTCTGAGAGTGTTGATGGAGAACTACAGAGAAGGTCAAAAGGAGGTGCATTGTGTCTTTGCGGATTTAGAGAAAGCATATGACAGGGTGCCTAGAGAGGAGTTGTGGTATTGTATGAGGAAGCCGGGAGTGTCAAAGAAGTATGTAGGAGTGGTACAGGATATGTACGAGGGTAGTGTGACAGTGGTGAGGTCTGCAGTGGGAGTTTCGCATGCGTTT